>NW_015735878.1:0-355 GCF_001515625.1 Sinocyclocheilus rhinocerous
TTGGTTTTGTATATTTTTTTTTGTTAAGAAGCGTCAGAGCGAAGATGCACAGCATACACGTCATTCGATCCGTGTCAAAATGCAAATGAGATTCATTTATGATGTCCACATCCAGTTTGATGAAGCCATCAGTGGATATTGGGTGACTGCTGACAGCTATTCCTTTAAGAAGCTTCCAAATGAATCACCTTTTCTGAATAAACTATGCTACCTCATTCTGACTGATCCAGAAAGTCACTGTGCTTCTTTTTAGGAATATATCACTCATTGCAATTATTTTTATGGTCTGTAAAGAGACAAGCAACCTATTAGAATTAAGAAAGAACCACTGTTTGGTTGGTTTCTATATCTGACA
>NW_015735879.1:0-355 GCF_001515625.1 Sinocyclocheilus rhinocerous
TGTAAACTGTAGTTGTGTTGTGTATTTAAATGTAATTTCTCAAAGACAATAAACATTTGCAGTACGTTAAGTTGCAGCTATGTTATAAATAATTTTCGGTAACGAAAGCAAAAGTGTCTTTCTAGAATTACAAAGGGGGCATAGTTTGGTGGTTGACTAAGGACTTTTAAGACGTTGGGGCACAAACATTCTAACTAACTGTTTAAGCTACAGGAGCATTGACCTTGACTAAAGGAGAAATGCACTTAAATTTATTGCCTTCGACACTATACAATAACTTTGAGATGACTGGGCAGGGCTATCCAGTGAAAAGTTCTCGATAATATAAAACAGGTGATGAATCAAAAAAAAAAAA
>NW_015735880.1:0-355 GCF_001515625.1 Sinocyclocheilus rhinocerous
AGACACTTTATTTTCCTCTGCTGTCCTGCCAATTTCACTTCTGCTATAATTTAAGTATCACTGCCACCTGACTGGGTTATCCCTTTATTTTATTGAATGACTTAAATTCAAAGAAACAGCTAAATAAGCGAAACAAAACGCAGTGTAAGACAAAAAAGACATGCTCTCATTGTGAAGAAAACATTACGTTATACGGGCTCCAACTTTGAGAATCAGTATCAAAATCAGAATGAAAAAAAGCTTTATTCCCAGGCATGTTTTCAGATAGGAGGAATTTATTTTGGTAATAAAAGCTTAAGGCTTTTAAAATAAATAATCAGTTTTCGGCTCAAAGTTATGAAAACACCTGTATTCC
>NW_015735881.1:0-355 GCF_001515625.1 Sinocyclocheilus rhinocerous
CGTCAACTATAATTACGAACTACAACTGGATTATTTACACAATAGCAACAACATGGACTTTAAGAACTAGACTTGCCATAAGTAAGGGATTATGATTTACCTGATACGAGAGTGTCACATATGTCATTACTTATCTTTTGAAATTTTCATTATATAAGGATTTCTGTTATTTTATCAAACAGAGTGAGACAGACAAATCAACTAATATCATAATACATCACATAATTCATGAATTGAATTGTTAATTCTCACTGGTGTTCGTGCTGTTGTTTTGCCTCCAAAATGATGTCACTTCCTGTTGCATGATGTCATCAAAGAAATGGCTATTTCTGGATTTTAGCAGGCAGCTCTGGTG
>NW_015735882.1:0-355 GCF_001515625.1 Sinocyclocheilus rhinocerous
ACACAAAATAATGATCTTTAAAAAAGCATCATGACCCCTTTAATACCTTCCTCTCTATATCTCAGGATTATATGGACCTAATATTTCCTCTTTCTTTTTCTCTTTTTAAGAAGAGAGAGGATTTTCAAAATCATCCTCACTGCTTTAAGACTCCACTTTGTATTGTTTTGCGAATTTTTTTGCAACGGATTAATTAATATGCATCGGACTCCGTGTGCAAGGTTTCTGTGCATGACAATTTTTTAGGATAACGAATATGAAAAAACACATTCGAACATTTCAGACTCATTAAGAACCTTTAGAAATGCACATTTGACAGTAGCTTGAATTGACAGTTGTAGTAGCTTGAGTTAGG
>NW_015735883.1:0-355 GCF_001515625.1 Sinocyclocheilus rhinocerous
TGTCTTTATCAATTTTATTTAGCTTTGAAACGGCGTCTCTGTGTACAAAGGAATGAGTGGATGTCATTGACACAGTTTTCAAAATGAAATGCAAATGAAATGTAAAATAATTTTAAACACTTACACAATGTCAGGTTTTAATGCATTTGGTGTGGTCTGAATTTGGACCATAACTCTTTCAATTATCTGCTTTGCTTTGTTTCTTATCTCCATATCTGTGTTCCGTGAAAAAACAACAACAGGAATTATTAACGTCTACCCCTGCCATTTACACTGTCAGAAAAAAATTTGCAAAATTTGTGCTTATCATTGGGGCAATACCCTTAAAAAGACATCTTTGTACCTTTTTTGCCCC
>NW_015735884.1:0-355 GCF_001515625.1 Sinocyclocheilus rhinocerous
ACCGTACACATGCCCTCAGTGTGGAAAGAGTTTTGCTGATGCATCTGGTCTCGGTTATCATCTGCATGTTCACTCTGGAGAAAAGCCATTTAGCTGTGATCAGTGTGGAAAAGATTTTATTTCGCCATCAAATCTAAAAAACCATCAGAAAGTTCATTCAGATGAGAAGCCTCACTTGTGTTGTTTCTGTGGAAAGAGTTTTTCACGGCTGACTTACTGTAAACTGCACCAGAAAACGCATATTGAAGTGAGAGATCATGTGTGTTGTGAGTGTGGGAAGAACTTTACTGCAGCTGGTGATCTGAAACGTCACCAAAGAATTCATACTGGAGAAAAACCTTACAAGTGCTCATAT
>NW_015735885.1:0-355 GCF_001515625.1 Sinocyclocheilus rhinocerous
ATTAAACATAATTTGCCATATCGGCACAGAACACTGCTAATTACCCCTCGTCTCTGGCCATGTTCATGATAAGCTTTCCTCTTAAACACAGACTTTTAGGCCAGGTTTGACCTTAAAGATAAAAAAATTGATTTTTCGAGCACCACTAGCTACTTTGATTTGATTTTAATAATTTAATCTCGCTCAAATCTACATGCATGTATATACATATACATTGTAAAACATATATACACATTAAAAATGTGGTAGCAACATTTAAGTTTAACAGATTTACCTTAAATTGAGAGAGAAATAAATACATGAATTAATTAATTAATAAATACATTCCAACTGAAATAATGATAATATAGCAAAT
>NW_015735886.1:0-355 GCF_001515625.1 Sinocyclocheilus rhinocerous
AAACTGATATTTCCTACTGACACACTACAGCAAAAAATAGAAATATCTGACTTAAAACCGTTTTTAGCTGCTGAGAATACTAGTGTTGTAATCATTTGGCCAGCACTGTCTGTGTGTGTGTGTGTGTATGTATGAGAGAGTGTGTGTGTGTGTGTGTGTGTGTGGAGGGACTGAACACATTTAACACATTCTGGAGTAAAACACCCTTTGTTTGCTTTAAGGCAAAACCAGTGTGTTTTATGCACTGGTCAGTTTTAAGGTCTATTTTCCTTCCATAACATGTCTTCTTTCAGACTAGTGGACTGAAAATATCCAAAATACACATTTAAGTGTTTATTTTATTGCACTTTATCTA
>NW_015735887.1:0-354 GCF_001515625.1 Sinocyclocheilus rhinocerous
ACAAGGCTGCATTTATTTGATTAAAAATACAGTAAAAACATTAATGTTGTGAAAGATTAGCACCATTTAAAGAAACTGTTTTCTATTTTAATGTTTTGAAAAAAAAAATTTTGTACAAATTAACCATATTTGCTAAATGAAAAAAAAAAAACAAGGGAAAAAAAAAACATTTTCATTCAGAAAAACATTTTAGGAAATAAATAGTATTTTTTCATGTCATTACATTGTTTAGAGCATAAAATAAAATGTAACAAAAAAAATTATGATATTTCATTCATAAGTTATGCTACGTCCTTGGCAGAGGACATCGGGACTAAATATATATATATATATATATATATATATTAATAAAAA
>NW_015735888.1:0-354 GCF_001515625.1 Sinocyclocheilus rhinocerous
AGATAGATAGATAGATAGATAGATAGATAGAACACATAAACCTACATTTTATGGCACAAAGTGCAGCCTCATGCGTTGAGTTACACATCTGTTCTGAAATTAAATGCTTAAAATCCAAACAGGAAAAAAGCAGCAAAAAGAAACCCAAAGCAGCACAAAAAGCCGACGAGCCGTCCTTCTGGCGCGTATTAGAGAAGTGAAAGTCGAGAAGAAACTATGCTTCCTTCTGTGACTCGATGATTCAAAAAAAGAAGAAGAAAAAAAAAACCCTGACATGTGGAATGTCAGGGAAAAACTGACTGTAGAGCTCAACAGGAAGACAGTCAGCAGAGTTTTATGCCACCTTTATGAATG
>NW_015735889.1:0-355 GCF_001515625.1 Sinocyclocheilus rhinocerous
GTGTGTGTGAGTGTGTGTGTGTGTGTGTGTGAGAGAGTGTTGTGTTTTGTGTGTGTGTGAAATGAATAACTAATAAGCCAATAAGCGCTCCTCTGCTGCCATCTACTGGTTAGTGGTCATTTGTTGTTTTTTTTATTATAATTTTTTACCTTAAAGCATATTTTTGTCATCCCATTAAAAATGCTATTCAAAATGGATCATTTTTAGAGTTTTAAAGTGCTGGAAATAGTTGTGTGAATGCTTGAAAGGCATTGAAAAGTGCTTGAATTTCTCTCTCAAAACATTGTACAAACTCTGAAAATGAATAATATAATAACATTCGACTATTTCTGCCACAACACCATGGTTATAGTTA
>NW_015735890.1:0-355 GCF_001515625.1 Sinocyclocheilus rhinocerous
GCTCCAACACACAAACCATGCAGTTTTCAAATAAGCCTGAAGGACCTGATTATCAGGATCAGTTGTGTTTAATTAGTGTTGAATATAAACTCTGCAGGGCTGTGGAGACCCCTGCTTTAAAGTAATGGAGAGACAGGATTAAAGTTAGTTTAAATGCAAGTCTGCTTATTTTTAAACAAAGTTTGAAGATTGGTGCAATAGAACTGTTGAATCACGATTTAATCTAGATTTAAGATTAATCCTTAATCTGTATGGTGCAACAAATCCTTCAACTTTAATTTGTTTTAAAGTTATGTTTATAGAGGAAAATTAATGTGCAGCATTTATTAAACAAATACTTGATAATTATTGCAGA
>NW_015735891.1:0-355 GCF_001515625.1 Sinocyclocheilus rhinocerous
ATTTAGAACAGATAAAAATGTGCGATTAAGTTGTGATTAATCACGTTAACTCATGACAATTGTGCGATTAATTGCGATTAAATATATTAATCGATTGGCACCCCTAATAATAACTAAATTAAATTACATTACATTTTTTCAATATAAATAAAAATACACATGTATGTATAACAGCAAACAGCAATTGCAGGGCCAAGCACAACATACCTAGAGCTTAGACATGATGTTGTTTCTGTTTTGGAATGAAAGAAAAGTTGCGATATTCTCTTTCAAAAGCAGATGGAAATGGTGTAGCATTTGGTCCGGCATGAGCTTGTTTTGAAATGAAGGCATGTCTGAACAGATCTCATGATGA
>NW_015735892.1:0-355 GCF_001515625.1 Sinocyclocheilus rhinocerous
ATCCACAAGCAATCCACACCACTCCAGTCCATCAATTAATGTCTTTTGAAGTAAAAAGCTACATATTTGCAATAAACAAATCCATCATGAAGATATCCATCAAGAGAAAAATATGAATTGCTCTCTGTGAATCAGGAGAGAAATATGCACAGATCAAGCTGCGTTTACAAGCTAAATCAGTCCAAAATAGTTAACAAATATGTCAGTAGATTCTGATGTGAGGATAATGGGATGTACATTTTCACTGGATTATTATGGCAACAGTTTAAAGTTAAAACACTTTCGTGATGGACTAGTTTGCTTACAAACATGCAGCTTTTCACAAGACATTAATTGATGGACTGGAGTGGTGTGG
>NW_015735893.1:0-355 GCF_001515625.1 Sinocyclocheilus rhinocerous
CATTTATTTGAAACAGAAATCTTTTGTAACATTATAAATGTCTTTTGATCAATTTAATGCGTCCTTGCTGAATAAACAGGGTTAAGGTCTGAGCAGCTCGTTAAATAAATACTAGACGATAGACGAGTTTATTCAGCGCTGCACTTTTGATCTGGTTGAGAAAGGACGCGGCGTCTGAAGCGACACCGCTGATTAGCAGCAACTCCTGCGCTCATAATCATGAAGGAAATTAATACAAGTGGTCATTATACAAATAGGCAGAAGCATTAGGAGCCAATTATTGTTTGTGGCTCCATCAAGAGAAGCTGACATCAATTTAATTTGGAGCAGCTGTGTGTGTGTGTGTGTGTGTGTG
>NW_015735894.1:0-355 GCF_001515625.1 Sinocyclocheilus rhinocerous
ATTTTGAACATATTAGAACACATGTTTTCATTTGTCATGCGAGGCAAATTTTTTTGCATTAGTTTGTTGTGTTCAGAATGACCTGAAAGTCTGGTAGTGTGTTATCCTTAGTCATTTAGTGTACGATGGCAAAGTTTTCTCTGTAACAATATAATTAAAATAGCATATAAAAGCAATATAAAAACATATAAATAAAATATATAAATCACATAAATAAAGTCTGTAAGTGCATGATGGCTAATAAAAATCCTGTAGTGTATTCCAGTCCTATCTGTTATAATGTCCTTCATGCCTCATAAACCAATTTAAATACACAGTCTTGTACATTTTCTTCCTTTTTAAGGCTAGTGTGAAA
>NW_015735895.1:0-355 GCF_001515625.1 Sinocyclocheilus rhinocerous
GCATGTTTGCCATCCTCTGATGTCATTTTAAAGTGTTTTTATTTTGAAATATTTTTAATTTTTAAATTATTTGATTTAATTAATAATGTGCTTGATTAACTTACAAACACCCTGGGTATGGTACATCAGTATGGTGCAAGATTATCCTATTCAAATCAATGTGATAAAACAATTCTGTCAGAAATAATCAAAGTAATCCGATTATATTACCTAAAATGCCAAATGTAATAATTACGTTACTAATTACAATTTTCGTCATGTAATTTGAAATCAGTAACTGACTACAATTTGTAAGTAATCTACCTAGCACTGCTCATATATACAGTGGGTACGGAAAGTATTCAGACCCCCTTAA
>NW_015735896.1:0-355 GCF_001515625.1 Sinocyclocheilus rhinocerous
GAAAATGAATCATGACCAGACGCTGCTCAAATGAGTAATTTGTTCGTGAATCAGACACTGGTGTCGTGAGTTTGTTTTTCGAAGAATGGGAAACTCCACAGAAAGACGCTTGCCGCGCGGTCTTTTTATTAACACAATCAATTCAGACTGGAAAATTACATTCATAAATCAGGTAAGTATTTTTGTTTTTAATGTTGTGGCGCCGGAGTGTCCGCATCGCAACAAACTACGAAGAGGAGTTAAAAACCAGTGCATCGATCACCGCTAACGCGATTGAAATCCAGTCTGTACGTGTAATATGATTTAGGCAATTTGTGCTTTTGAAGAATTTCATTTCTGAGAGAATTAGAGAATC
>NW_015735897.1:0-355 GCF_001515625.1 Sinocyclocheilus rhinocerous
ATTTGAGAGATAGGTGGCGGTAATGCACTTATAAGTCTGCGATCATTTTCGTTTTTGGGTGAACTATCCCTTTAAGGTGGAAAACGGCACAAATTATATCTCATTAATGTCTCAATTGTTTCTCCTTGACATAAATGAGATTAAATGGAGAAAGTGAAAACTTTCAGTAGGTGGCGGTAATGCACCTTTAAGTTGGTTTGCTAAAACCGCCAAAAAACATCAGAAGAAGAAGAAGAAGTGAAAACTTGAAAACGAATGCGATCCACCATAAAGCAAGAAGAAGACGCCTCACACGCAGGCTGAAGAAGATGCGAACGTGCTCAGGACAGTTCGGACATTGCGGTGAAAATCAGAG
>NW_015735898.1:0-355 GCF_001515625.1 Sinocyclocheilus rhinocerous
ATTGCACGATAAGTCGATATATTGATTATTGCGACAGGCCTACCCCTGGTTGAAGACCCTTGCTTTAGCACATGCATTTTTTTAAGTTACAAAGCTCAAGAGATGCATGCATAAAAAGAATGGCTCTCCACTAAAATAAAGTTGCCTTTAAGTGCAAAAACAGTGGATGTGTTGGGCAATTACATATATTTCTTTCTCTTTTGTCCAGTTTTTGTCAAAGACGGGTGTTTTACACTAGCATGACCAATGAAGGTTGCATGGGTAACTAAGCAATTATTTATGCATTTTATCACTTCTTTTGTTCAGCTACAAAGAATAATGGGAAATGTAGTTTGTTCAAGCAAGACTGTAACCT
>NW_015735899.1:0-352 GCF_001515625.1 Sinocyclocheilus rhinocerous
GCTATATATATATATATATATATATATATATATATATAAAATACAGTTACACAGGGTTGAAAAGTAGCAATTGCAATATTAAAAGTCATACTACGATTTTATGAAATCGTAATTGCAACGTATACTCACATTGTGAATTATAAATTGTGAATTATAAATTGTTGTAGTGAGTTATAAAATCACTAATATGAGAAAAAAGTTGCAATTGTAAGATTTAAAATGACATTGAAAGAAAATAATATTGTTAGATAGTGTGAGCTATAAAGTCACAATTGTCAGTTATAAAGTCGCTGTTATGAGAAAGTTCGAATTGCGAGATTTAGTCACATTGCAAGATATAAAGTAATATTGT
>NW_015735900.1:0-355 GCF_001515625.1 Sinocyclocheilus rhinocerous
ATTACTCTTATCTGTATGACCAAAAATTACAGAGTATTTTAAGAGTCGATTATTCATATGTTAATACCATGGTATAATTTAATAAGTAAATAATTTCACATGACAAAGTTTCTTTTAAGAATTGAGGGGAGAATCAGAGAGGAAATATGTTTAAATGTCCTGCAAAATTGTAAAAATATGTTGAAAAAGTATTCACCCTCAAGACCTGCAAGATGTAGATGAGTTTGTTTCTTCATCAGAGTTGGAGAATTTAGCATTACATCACTTGGATCCTCTGCAGTGAATGGGTATCGTGAGAGTCCAAACAGAATGAGTCCAAACAGCTGATAAAAACATCACAATAATCTACAAGTAA
>NW_015735901.1:0-355 GCF_001515625.1 Sinocyclocheilus rhinocerous
ATGAAAGAAGAGAACGCAGAAGAGATATGTAAAAACTTCTAACAAATGCATAGTTTTTAGTAAGGGAGCGAAACGTTGCAAATGCTTTAAGACACTCAAAATACACAACATTTATTTCTATCAGATTTTTTACAGTTCTTTTTTAAGAGATGTTACAGGTTTTGTGTTGACCTGGGTGTGTATGGAGCACCATTAGTGTCAAAAATACTTTTTTTTGTAACTATGGAGTTATATTAGTGTAAAAAACCTTTGTAAAATATATTTAGCATTTCCCCATCTCTCACACACTTTTGGGACTGCATTTTGTTGATGAACATGAATATGTACGACTATTGATAAACTATTGCAGCTTGAA
>NW_015735902.1:0-355 GCF_001515625.1 Sinocyclocheilus rhinocerous
ATGTGACACTGCAAGTCTCGTTTTTTCTGCAGCGAGTGCAAACTCACAGTCTTATTTCAGCTGGGTGTGACTCATCATCTTCACCAGAAATAATGATCCCTTTCAGCTTCACGCTACCTGTAAACCTGCAGATTTAACCATATGCACCAACTGTATCCATTTCTGTCGGTAAACCACTCAGTATTTAGGCAAATTGTTTACAAATTATATTAAATAGACGATAATTAAGAACAGAAAAGAAACTGAAATGGATTCTGCTTGCAACAAATCTTACGGTATATTGAACAGAAGCTCCTCGTCAGCATCGCTTTCAACAAACTGAAAATAAAACAGGAGACATACATTAAAACAAACA
>NW_015735903.1:0-355 GCF_001515625.1 Sinocyclocheilus rhinocerous
CCATTTCCAAAAATCCTTTGTTTTATTTTCTATTTCGTTTCTTTTTCCTTTCTTGGTACACCACACAGACAGTTCAAATCCTGAGACATTCTGCCTTTCTACTTTTACTTCAGCTAAAATAATATCGCCTGACATTATTTCCCATTCTAACAGAAAGCTCATCCTAATTAAAATTAATAATATTATTCCTAAAAATAATAGAATCCATAATATTATACTCATCCATTTGCAGACTCGTCGCTGTCTCCTCAAATTTTTAATGATATCTTTCGCTTCTCCGAGCTCCTCCGTGATACTCTACAGCGACGGCGTTCTGTTCATCTTTCTGCAAGCATAGGTTAGTTCTTAGGCCCAA
>NW_015735904.1:0-355 GCF_001515625.1 Sinocyclocheilus rhinocerous
AGTTGAGGGTAATAGCTCTGGTGTGTGTGTTCTGCAGGCCGAGCGCGAGCTGCACGCTCAGAGGTTGTGTTGGCTGCGTGTGGAGAGCGTTCATCGGGTTCTGCGAGAAATCGTCCAGGAGAACCGCTTCAGTAAAGCCTCCAGTGCTCTGACAGCAGAGGACAAGGTACGACATGAACCTCAGCGACTGCTGTTTGTGTTTGAATGAGTGCAGAGCAGACGTCACGCTCTTATTTCAGAAGAAACATGAGTTATTATAGCGGCACAACAGACGAAACAAGTTACTGAGAGAACATTTAGATCTTATGACGGTGTGAGTGAGGCCAGACTCATTTGCTAGGACGTCCCATTCTCA
>NW_015735905.1:0-354 GCF_001515625.1 Sinocyclocheilus rhinocerous
GAAAGGAAAACTTGAAATCGCATCATATGACCCCTTTAAAATTTGTGCCACCTGCAAGAGCACAAGCACTCAATTTGTCAAAGAGTACGTGCACAAATCATTAGGCCAAGTGTCTGAACCATGTGCACTTTCTGACAAGCTTACCAAACCTATATTTTGTTAGAAAGACTTTTTTTAATTTTATGTGATCTGATATGATCTGTTGCCACCTGTAGAAGTTACACTACTGTTCAAAAGTTTGGGGTCGGTAAGTTATTCATTTATTTTTAAAGAAGTTTCTTATGCTCAACAAGGCTGCATTTATTTGACCAAAAATACAGCAATATTGTGAAATATTATTACAATTTAAAATAA
>NW_015735906.1:0-355 GCF_001515625.1 Sinocyclocheilus rhinocerous
AGACGAGCGTCCATCAGGCTTTGTGTGATGACCCTGAACCTGTTCATACAGACATTTAGAGCTGCTCCGTTTTCTCTGTTCTTCTCTTGCGTTCGTTACAAACATCTTGAAACACACGTGAGCATTCACTGTCGTCCACATAATCCTGCTCCTTTCTCTCCTTCCATTTTCTTTCTTTTTTCTTTCGGAGGGAAATGTTTGCCTGTGTTTTCGTGGTTGTCATGGACACCAGCACTCCTGGCTTTATGAAATGACAAAATGGTTATAAAGTTACGTAACTTCATTCTACTAATTTCTCCATTAGAAGGAGCAGATTGTATACTGCTGTTACTGTAAATAAGTGTGTGCTTTCACA
>NW_015735907.1:0-355 GCF_001515625.1 Sinocyclocheilus rhinocerous
ATGTGTTGTTAAATTATTGAAATATTAACTTAAAATCTCAGGGGGCTTTAAGAAAATGTTTTAGTTCAAAGCGGTTCGGCTGGCAAAAAAACTGTGAATCCCTGCTTTAGAGATAAAAGAGCTTATTTTATACAGCCCAGCATTTTTTATGGCATCTTTATGTATAGATTTAGTTTAGCGTCACAATTTTGGAAGAATAAGATTTGTTCATGTGTTTGAAAGAATCTTTTATGCTCACCCAAGGCTGAATTTATTTGATTAAAAATACAGTAAAAATTGTGAAATATTACTACAGTTTAAACAGCTGTTTTCTATTTTAATATACTTTAAAATGTAATGTATTTCTGTGATGCGC
>NW_015735908.1:0-355 GCF_001515625.1 Sinocyclocheilus rhinocerous
AGAGGTTTGTTTGCTTCCATCTCTTCACGAGCCTTCATTGGCTTGTTAACAAATTGGCAGCACGAACTAGGTCATAATGTAAAATTGATTAGTTGTGGTCCAATTTTTTTAAATGTTTCATCACATTGATCTGTGTCCATAATTGCCACATAATGGGAGTCCCATGGAACGAGTCTCCGTTTGTTGATTGTGACAGCAGCTCAGAATCAAATCCTCTTCTTGATTTCACATTGTTCAGAACCAGTAAGAATATGAACAGTGAGTTAACTAGCGTCTGGACGTCCCCAGAGACTACAGTGGTAAATAACGCCGCATTAAAGAGAGAAAGTATCTCTGAGGACTTGTAATGGAGATC
>NW_015735909.1:0-355 GCF_001515625.1 Sinocyclocheilus rhinocerous
AGCCAGAGTGGTGTGTCCTGGGTGGCACTTGACACCCCTGACATCTGATTGGCCATCCCGGGTGTCACCCCAAATTTTCATTCGCTGTTGGCAGCTTGATGATTGATATTTCATTTCAGCAATTGAGAAAGAAATATTTGTTTTGACATGCACTCCATTTTATAAACATTACCAAGATACAGAAGAATAAGTTCAAAGGTGGTCGCACATTGCACGAGAAGCGCATTAGATTTGTTTCACATAGTTGTTAATGCACGTATAACTTCACTCTAGGCTGGAAGAGTGTGTATAGATATTTTACAATAATACATTTGTTTTTCTATGGACTGAATAAAGTGTATGCTTCATAAAGAGA
>NW_015735910.1:0-355 GCF_001515625.1 Sinocyclocheilus rhinocerous
AAAAAACAAGCGCCACTAATATTTTCTTATTTTATCTAATTATAAACTTTTTCCTCCACAGATCTACAAATCCACAAAATGCAATGACATTATGCAGAGTGGCAACTGTCCGAGAGGGCCGTTCTGTGCTTTTGCTCATTTAGACAGTAAGCTTACATTTTGTTAATCACATCACATGCAAAGTTATCATGTGATGATGCTATTTAGACTCTACATTGTATTGGATGTTCTCCAATCTTGCATGGTAACTTATCCAATAGATACCAATTTATTGTAAATGTGAAGGTGATGATTGTATGATTGTGTGTTGTTTCTGTTTTGTTTCACAGAAGTGACTGTCAGTGATGAGCAGCTG
>NW_015735911.1:0-355 GCF_001515625.1 Sinocyclocheilus rhinocerous
AGCTAGTTAGCATCAGCTAACAATATTTTTCAAATAGGCTATTATTATTTTGTTATTCATAATTATTGATTAAATTCTTTTTAATTTTAAACTAAAACTGCCTGTACTCTGATTGTGGTGTAAACTTAGAAGGCAAATTGCTGTGTAAGACTGGGGGCATTTTACCCTACCTGTGGGGCAAAACGCCCTCTTGGTAATTTAAGTTTTGTTAAATATTTAATAACATGAAAACTCTGGACATTTTTCATTCTTGGTTTATAATTTATGTCATTGTCACTTAAAATATGATAACTATTCTGGACACATTTAACTTTTGTTTTACAGAATATAAAATTACACAGTCCTTAAGGGCGGC
>NW_015735912.1:0-355 GCF_001515625.1 Sinocyclocheilus rhinocerous
AGCTACATCTGCAACTGGGTCCTTCACTTGATTAAAAAATTTGTCTTCATCAAAGAAAGGGGGTTCAGGACCCTTAGGCAGCTCTCCAATTGTTTCCTGTGAAAAATTGATTCATTCATGAGATCAGGCAGGCCATTTCAGTTCATCAAAAAGTCACAAATGACTGTAAGGCAGCAGAGCATTACGTGAGCTATAGCTCTGGCCAGGCCTCTGTAGCGCTGGATGTAAGCCGAGAGAGTGTGAGGACCATAAATAGTGGATGCGCCCTCATATCGCTGGATCTGTGAGGATAGAGGAAAAATACAGACACATATGAAGAGTTCAGATGCAAAAGCCTCTAAGTGCTATCTGAAAT
>NW_015735913.1:0-355 GCF_001515625.1 Sinocyclocheilus rhinocerous
GCGGATCCGCGAATCAAACGCTTTTTTGAACCGTCGCTGAATTACGACAGAGTGGAGAAGCGGCAGGTCTATGAGGACAGAACATGGTAAGTACTGTCAAAATATGCTTTATTTGTACATTTACATATGCCAGTAACTTTACCGTTAACAGATAATGTAGTTACTCACTTCATTTGCTATTTTAATTATGAAATGTGCCATTTTGGCAATTCAAGTTAGCTCGTTAAAGCACATTAGCATTATTGTAGATTTGAGTAAAATTTATCAAAGTTATTTGGACAGGATTTCTTTCTTTCTGGGAGGTTTGGCAATTTAGTTACCTTAAATTCGCATTTTAATCCAGTCCTGAGAGAAT
>NW_015735914.1:0-355 GCF_001515625.1 Sinocyclocheilus rhinocerous
AGGCAGGCAGGACAGCACCTTGTTGCTCATTTGAAATTCTGCTGGCTTTGTCACGCTGGATACGCACAGGGTAATGAATGGAAGAATCAACGTTTTGTTTTTGTTTTTTGAAACTTATTTCTGCTGTGTTTGATGGCCATATTTGGCCTTTGTGGTTTACTGTATATACACAATAAACCATAGATTCAATGTGCAAACAAGACAAGCAAGGCATTGCACAGACCAGGAGTAGGAAGATAATCATATACTCTTTAGCCATTTGGTTACTTAAACACCCACAAGAACTTATAAAACAATTCAGAAAAGAAACTCTGCTGATTGACATTTTTATTTCCTACCAGTTCTTTATTTATTT
>NW_015735915.1:0-355 GCF_001515625.1 Sinocyclocheilus rhinocerous
TCACAGACACATGCATATCGTCAATGCAAATACTATAAGTTCATGCAATGAAAATATCTAAGACGGGATAAAGTTGTTAACAAATTATCAAATTAATTGCAATAAATCACATCTATCAATCACCAGTCAATCATCTATCAATCATTCAGACATTTGCCTGCATTATTAAGCCATGCAAATAAAGTATTGAATAGAAGAGAAAAAAAATGTATGTAGAAGCCAATGTATTTAATGTGTCCAAGGTGGACTTGTTCACACAGGACATGTTCTTGTATTTAATTCATAGTTTATTTTAATTGTTAGTTTATGTTATGTTATATTTATATTGCGTCTCACTGTTCTTTAGCGCCTCACG
>NW_015735916.1:0-355 GCF_001515625.1 Sinocyclocheilus rhinocerous
GCTCGGATGGTTCAGATGAACAGGGATGTGGTAAGTCACATTTTTGATTGTATTTTTGCTTTTATAGTGTGTGTTGCATAGTACATGGCCATGTATGGCACAATATTAAGAACTTTTTATGAATACGAAGCTGTGCTGGTATTCAGAACAACAGCACTGTTGATCATGTGATATTGCCTAAATATATAATTTAATTGTAGTGCTCAGTTGGGTATTTCACTTGTTTTACAATGATCTGCAATGTGATTTATCTAATCATAATTAGGAGTTAGAAGTATCTCTTATTATATTCGATTTGCTGTTTGGAGCGGTTTTATTTTCCGCTCAAGTGTTACATAATGTGAAGCTGCACTGA
>NW_015735917.1:0-354 GCF_001515625.1 Sinocyclocheilus rhinocerous
GTTTGGGGTTTGTTTAAATAATGACTGCTAATCTGCTCCATGCACACACAACTCAACAAGTTTCTCTTTTGAAGCAATAAAAAACACTTCCCAACATATGTGACTCCATCTGTCACTTAAGTAGGCAAAATATACCTTAGTGTCTGTTCCTCTCTCGCTGCTCACTCGCCCAGTCTCTCTCACATTCTTTAGCTCTTTTATTTTATCTGGTTTTTACTGTCATGTTCATATCTGCTGAGCTGGCGGAGTGTCTGTAAGTGCTGATACAGGCCTTCATCTTATGTGAACTGCTGACTTTACGGAGTTTCCTCAATCCCATTGGTGTCTCTGTGTGTGTGTGTGTGTGTGTGTGTG
>NW_015735918.1:0-355 GCF_001515625.1 Sinocyclocheilus rhinocerous
ATTGTGTGAATAATATGTAATCATGTAATCCATGAAAAAGTAATTGTAATCTGATGAGTATTTTTAAAATGTAATATAATCCAATTACAAGTACTACATTTTTGGAATCTGATCACGCAATCCAGATGACATGTTTATTAATATAATATTTTGAATATAAACAGGTCGAACCTGTGATACTTTTTTTCAGGATTCTTTGATAAATAAAAAGAACAGCATTTATTGAAAATAGAACTATTTTGTAACAATATATACACTACTGTTCAAAAAGTGTCCAACATTGATAATAAATCAGCATATTAGAAAAATCTCTGAAGGATCATGTGACTCTGAAGACTGGAGTAATGGCTGATGA
>NW_015735919.1:0-355 GCF_001515625.1 Sinocyclocheilus rhinocerous
CATCACAGTACATACAATAGTGAGATACATTGTCTACATTTGTGAGATACATTGTCTACTGATTTACATTAAGTGACAGAGAATACACCTACATGCATATTCAATACTATATATTTTTTATTATTATTATTTTGTGGGACAGGGTGTTGGAGATGGGTAGCAAAAGGAGGAGAAAGAGATGGAACGGAACAGAGAACACAAGCTTGTGGCGACCATGAAGGTGATGAATTTCTCTTCGCCACAATCAGTGCACCTGGGTTTCCTTTGGTGTATCTAGAGGTAAATAATTGATGTGAGGATAAAAGCGTTTGTGAGGGGGAGTGAGACATTCAGACAAGGGGGTGAAAACCCGGCC
>NW_015735920.1:0-355 GCF_001515625.1 Sinocyclocheilus rhinocerous
GCTGCCCGTCACAGAAACAAGACATAATTACTGAAAGCTTACATTACGGAAAATTACGAGGGTGAGGATAGGTTTATCTGACCTCTTCTGTGTCCAGATGATGAAAGTCAAAATCATCTTCATCCCAAGATCCTGATCTGTTCACACATTTACACAATAGTCTCAAATGGGATGCTTGAATTATTCAGCATTATTGTGAAATGTAACATTAAAAAGAAGCGGATTTGAGAGAAGGTGTGTGTACCTTTGCTGATGACTGATCACTAGAATTGACACAAATGTCCTCACAGTTTTGCTCAAGTATTTATAGAGATGCTGCAACAGAGACTCCGCCCCCTCATACACATCACCAATG
>NW_015735921.1:0-355 GCF_001515625.1 Sinocyclocheilus rhinocerous
GTTATAGTTTATAACAGCGTATAGTTTAGTCCTTTCCTTCCTTCCTAGTTTATCTACCTCAAACATCAAAATTAACTTTCAAAAATAAATGTAACAAAAAAAATGAATTAGTCATCTACTTGAGAGTTTCATTCACACATAACAGGAAATCAGAGATCATTGGAATGTGAAAATGTTCCACCTGGTGATTGAGGAAATCCAGGTAAAGTGAAGCACGTCATATAGAGCGAATACACCTCCATGTGTGACTACACTGCAGTTCATGGTCACAGTTTTGTTTTCTGTTCTGGTGTTGTTTGCTCGTAATTATGCCTGCTGTCCATTATAGCCTACTATGATACAGTTACAGTCCGAC
>NW_015735922.1:0-355 GCF_001515625.1 Sinocyclocheilus rhinocerous
ATTCCCCATAGCGACCCCTAGAGGACGCAGTTCGAAGTTCCCTTTGGAAGGGAACTATTGTTTTATTGTCAGAGAGAATGTCTTTCCGTTTTGTCCAGAAAAGAAGCCATTTTGTCTATTTGCTGGACAGGTAAGCCATGCGGTGTTGTTGCTGTCTCCTGTAAACTTAATCATCCGTGCATTAATGTTAGTCATCTGTGATATTTTTAAGTTATTGTAAGTTGTTTTTGTGTGTTTGTATGTTTTGTGTTTGTATTTTGTAAATAAATGTTTAAAGCACTTTTAAAGTTTTGTTTTACTAGATTTGTATAATCTATCCGGTCAGTATTTTGATTAGAAGATGAAAAGTTGTCTT
>NW_015735923.1:0-355 GCF_001515625.1 Sinocyclocheilus rhinocerous
AACCAGATTTAACAGTTTTTTTCCCCAGAGCTGTGGCCGCTCTCAATCAAACCTGAACATCCACACTATCTGCCAACGTATACGGTTTACATACAGTCCAGTACACATAACAGTGAACACTGCTGACAATTCATGAACATACGTGCAATACTGTTGTTGTTAGAAGGCATTGCCTTTTGCACTTCCCATTTTTTAATAGTACATTGCTGCTACAGTACCATTTATACTGCTCACTATGTATACATTGTTTACAATTTACATACACTTTTCTATGTGCAATATTTCAAGTACTGTACTAATCTCACTTTATTACACTATACCAGGGGTAGGCAAGTTCGGTCCTAGAGAGCCGCAG
>NW_015735924.1:0-355 GCF_001515625.1 Sinocyclocheilus rhinocerous
CCCGTACACCGGCGGCCAGGGCTACGGGAACTATGTTACCTACGGCGCTGACGCGTCCGCTTTCTACTCTTTGGTGAGTTTAGAACATGCGCAGATATAAACGATCATAACAGCATGCATTCTGCTAAGATCACCAAAACTCTGTATAAGGAATGTGTTTCTACATCAGAGAAAGATGAAAGTTTATAAATTAAGAACATTAATGAACTGCATGAAATGATTGCAGAACTGATGAGTTGTATGGACTGTTTTCTATATTCCATGGGCTCCGTGTTTAGGATAAGCATCATATTTTGCTCATTACCATGGCTATATCAACAAGCATGGTAAATGTAAAGTTTAATTGCTGACAGCT
>NW_015735925.1:0-355 GCF_001515625.1 Sinocyclocheilus rhinocerous
AGGTACTGTACCCAGTGGAAAACCCCCCAAAAGTGAACCGTACAGTGCCGTACCATGCAGTGGAAAAACGCCATTTGTGCCTTTCTCTTACTCTTCCGCTAGCTTAACATGCCCTCTCTCAACACAGAGCAAGTTCAAGACCACTGCAGCTTGTGAAAATTATACCACCAGCAAAACATGTCTAAACACATTGCAACACTACCTAGGAGTTGTCTGTGCAATCAATGTGGCTCAGTTCACATCAAGAGTTCTGCCAATAACTGGAATGAGTGTCATGTGTTCTTGTCTGAAACCATCCACCCCCCCGACATCTCTGCTCTCGCTCAACCCTCCCTGCCTTTCAGTTTTTCTCTGC
>NW_015735926.1:0-355 GCF_001515625.1 Sinocyclocheilus rhinocerous
TTCTGGACACTTTTTCATTTTTGTCCATATGTTTTCACACTGTTTCAAATGCTCACCTGAGGTACAGTAGGGGTTCATCTTATGTGCACCTGTTCATCTCAACATTTTTGGGACAGAAGACACACGCCCCACACGAACACCACTGTACACTCTTAACAGTAAAGGTTCCTGTTTGAACCATGAATGGGTTTAGATCCTGATGCCATAGAGCAAGTTTCTTCTGAGTTTCTCAAATAAAACCACCAATGTACTGCAATGTAACCCAGAAACCATTACTTTGATCTGAAGAACCTGTAAGGTAACATCAAGAACGTTTCTAATCTCCAAAGAGCAATACAGCCAACTCAAGAACCCC
>NW_015735927.1:0-355 GCF_001515625.1 Sinocyclocheilus rhinocerous
TTGTACACAGAAGCAGTTCCGGGGGAATGACGTATGAGGTCAGCAAAGAGGAAAAGATTGTCAACAAACTAATATAACTGCAAATTTTAAACCGCAAATTTTAGTGAATTCCTTCTTTGTGTAACATGTTTGTGAGGTCTGTATAGCATCAAGAAGTCAGATTCATTTTGAGTGAATTGATTTTTTCGGACAGTTAACTTTTGTTAATCAGCTCAAATTAAATATTCGTTAAATACTTTTAAAATTTTTATTAGAAGTAGTATTAGTAGTATAGAAGTATTAGTAGTAAAGTCTTAATTATTTTTTCTAGAAGCTATATGTTTTGACCTTTAGCGTACTTTAGCATTTGTTATGT
>NW_015735928.1:0-355 GCF_001515625.1 Sinocyclocheilus rhinocerous
CTCATTCTGTGATATGAAACCACATCTGATCACAAAAAGTTATTTCAAACACTTGACTTATGTTGTTAAGTTAATTTGGAGAAAGCAAATGATATCTTTGTTGGACAACCGGTTTGCAAACAGGCTCGTACACATGCAAAACTGTGCTAGTGTAGTACGTTTATTCAAGGCTCAGACCGATTTTTTGTTGCACTGTACAGGCCTGACCAAACCAGTTCCAGACTGTAGAAGTAACTCATCCTTTAGCGATTCCTCCGTTTCCACAACGATAAGATTTCGCCCATCCCTAGAATTCGGTATTTATAGCATATACCATTTAGCTGTAAATTGTTTTATTTAGACTATAAGAATATGA
>NW_015735929.1:0-355 GCF_001515625.1 Sinocyclocheilus rhinocerous
TGGATTGGTTTAAAAAAAAAAAAAAAGGGAAGTCATTTGTCTTAATATTTTGTTATTTGTTTATGATTGACACTCAAGATAATTATCACCTACAAATTAAAAAATTTGAACTAATGTTTATAAGAAGACAACTGGAAGACAGCAGTAAAAAACAGATTTGCTTCATGTTTTGCTACAGTTTGAGAATTAAATATTCAGTTTTTTGTATTTTATAACTGCATGCATATATACACTACTTTTCAAAAGTTTGGAGTTGGTAAGATTTTCTTAATGTTTTAGAAAAAAAAATGTCTCTTATGCTCTTAGGCTACATTTATTTGATCAAAAATACAGTAAAAACTAATATTGTGAAATA
>NW_015735930.1:0-355 GCF_001515625.1 Sinocyclocheilus rhinocerous
CTCCATTTACGCCAACAAACTTCAAGTTCTTCTTCGCTCCCCCGTTGCCCTGTTTGTCAGGACAATCGTTCTTCTTCATGATGGATTTGAGGCCTGATATGGGGGAGATGGTCAGATATGTGAAAATGTAAGCCAAGTTTGCACCTATTCATCATCCCTAGCACAAACGTAACTCTATGCATAACGCAATCCATTTGTCCAACCTGATATTACTTTTGAATGTCTTGAAATGCCTTTACCAGAAGTAATGTAAACAACAAAATGCTGAACCGTGCACTTGCTGTGCTCCACAGAGTGGGTAAGTCAGATGTACTCATTCATAATGTAGCACACCAAACTGTCAAAACAACTGTTA
>NW_015735931.1:0-355 GCF_001515625.1 Sinocyclocheilus rhinocerous
TTTTCTCCAACACGCACCTTTCTTGGCGATGGCCATGGCAGTGGCTTTCCCGATCCCGCTGTTAGCTCCAGTGATCAGGAAGGATCGGCCCGCCACTGACGTCTCCAGGTCCTTCTCAACAAAGTTTTTAGACGCTGAGAGAAATGCCCCCCTGAGACACACACATTTCATTAGTCTCGAAATGTCACAGGGTTCCCTGTGTGCACGCACTTCACAAAACACTGCTAGATTAGTTCAGTGAAGTCATTAGTTCACTTTTTGCATGCTTTGAACTATTCGACATCACACTTTTTCAAGAAACCCAACTGACATAAATACAGTGGTGTGAAAAAGTGTTGGCCCCCTTCCTGATTTC
>NW_015735932.1:0-355 GCF_001515625.1 Sinocyclocheilus rhinocerous
CATTATCAGCAGCAACGTTAAATCGTTGTATTAAATTAAAGATACAATCTCTTCTGGAACTCATCTTAGTTCAACCTCGACCTGCTACTGGCGGGATCCGATTAACACGCGCGCTTTTTGAACATTTTTCTCCGATTGGTCAACACACACTTATTATATTTTCCCACTTGACCATAAATAGCACTAAATGTCAATGACATATATTAAAATGGTTAGTTTGATTTTTTTTTTTAAACTAACCTTTATTTAAGAAATATATATGTAACAATAAACATTTATTTTACAGCGACCACGGTCATTATTAGACTTTTTTAAAAATACAGTCGGAATAACATCTGAAAGCTTATGCTTATAG
>NW_015735933.1:0-355 GCF_001515625.1 Sinocyclocheilus rhinocerous
GTACACTTTTTGAGTATCTGTACTTTACCTGAGTATTATTTTTTTTCTGGAAACATATGATTTAAACTTCACTATATTTGGAAGACAACTATCATACTTTTCACTCCACTACATTTCTGTCTAGGTCCTCGAAGTAGAACGTCGTTACTACGTAGCAGCTTTGAAAGTCAGTGGGTGATTTTTATTTTAGACAGCCTATAAGTAATCACTCTTGTAGGGTTACGTGAAGTGATTTCCCATTATTTTTTAAACACTGACCAGTTGCAAATATTTATTTATATTTATTTACAACAATTGAAAACTCTTACCCTTATCTTTTATTGTCATTGTCATAATAACAACAAAATATCGTTAG
>NW_015735934.1:0-355 GCF_001515625.1 Sinocyclocheilus rhinocerous
TAAACTGCTGTAACCGACCTGCTGCTTGAGTGGCAAAAAGAACATAGTAGTTATAGAAGCCTGTCCCTCCAAAACGTATGGCCATGTCTAAAATGATAGATAGGTAATCATCTAGCTCGGTCCTTCGATCTGGGTAGACAGAACAAATTATGTCTCGGTAAATCGAGAAGGCTAGAGCAAATTCAGTAGGATTAAGGTCCTTTGAACGAGAATTTATTGTGTGGTTAAGCTGCATGATGCCTTGGCTGGTTTGCAGCTCTCTGGGCTAAATGATATTTATGAGTGATGGCTGAAGAAGGTGGGCTAGATTGGTGTAGTTACCGGATAGAATTTGAAGACGTAAGGCTGGAGAGAC
>NW_015735935.1:0-355 GCF_001515625.1 Sinocyclocheilus rhinocerous
CTGATTAAATGTCATACAAGTAATTGGGATTAACAGGATTAATAATAGGTCTTTTTTTTATGTCACTTGTAATATTTATTCACATTGAATATTTGTTTTTTTAAACAAATATTAACAAGGTAAAAATAAATTAATATGAATATTCTAAATATTAAAATATTTTAAGTATTTAAATACTATTAATTAATATATTTTTACTTTTTGGTCAGTTTTTTATTTTTTATTTTTAGTAGCAGTACTAGTAGTAATAGTATATTCAATAATATTATTATGCAATAGTGTATTTCTACCCTGATTTCTTCACTTTTATGCATTTTAAAGGGGTCATAGGATGCTACATGCACTTTTACAAGTT
>NW_015735936.1:0-355 GCF_001515625.1 Sinocyclocheilus rhinocerous
CTGGACAGACGATGGTCCTTCACAGGACTCACTCACAAAGACATACGCATATTCTTGCAATTCATTTTTATATAATACGTAAAATGTGTATTTATATATGCTAAAATAACATAACATTTGCCATTATATTTGCATGTTGCTTGTATGTGAAGGTGCTTTATAGTGTTACATGTACACTAAAGGCTGTTTCCAGTGTTTACCGTACTGATTTTGTATTGCTGTAATAGTTTTTCACAATGACATTGTACTGTAATTTGTTGACAGGCTAACAGTAAAAGCATAAATGTGAATCCTGTCCAGTCTCTTGCTGCAGTATCTAATGTACTTTGTACTGTTGTATTGAAACTGATATGCT
>NW_015735937.1:0-355 GCF_001515625.1 Sinocyclocheilus rhinocerous
CATGGAAACATCCTGAGTGGATTTCATGACACTGCTTACACTAGCTCATTTTGGAGGTAATTCAAGTTTCTCAAATACACTAAAAGCCCATGCTAACACATCTGGTTTTACTTTCTATTCACTCTTGGGAAAAGGCGGGACTCACTTGTGCCAAACAGAATTTTTTTTTGTGATAAGAGAAATTAGCACTGTTCTCCAGAAATAGCTAGTTTTAGCTTGACAGCTTTTAGATCAGATTATACATCTCACATTAACAATGGAAGTTTCTTTGTCTGTTATCACACCCCTCTCAAAGATTATCAGCAGCAGACTATTTATAAACCACACAGGCAACATTTGGAAGTATAATGAGAAA
>NW_015735938.1:0-355 GCF_001515625.1 Sinocyclocheilus rhinocerous
TACAGTTACTCCATTATTAACACTGTTCATCTACATATTATGAGTGAGTAATAGAAACTATCAATCAGATCCATGTTTCAGCATTTTCTTTGATTCATATTTTTGTGTAGTTCTCCCAGACCACAAATAAAACCTTGAATGTTGACAGATTCATGTTGTGGAGCATCAAAGACATTAAGAGTAAATACTGGAGAAACTGCTGATTTCAGATGTGAATATTTATGGAATCAAAGGTATTCTAGAATAATCATATTCAAAACAAGAAATTACATCATTGAGGAGATGATCTCCACTACTAACACATGGGCTCAGAAAGAAAGATTCAGTATTTCTGATGACAAACATAAAAACATCT
>NW_015735939.1:0-355 GCF_001515625.1 Sinocyclocheilus rhinocerous
TACTAATGTGCAAGCTCAGTGTAATGTTAGTGGTAGCAACATTCGTCCCCACTAGAGATAATAAGTTATACAATAGCGCTCTGTAAAAAAAAAAATTTTTAAATAAGTATTCTAAATAAAGATGTCTGCATACAGTATGCGGCATCGGCATCTGCACAAGATGAAATCGTGAATCTTCGTACGATTTAAGGGGCGGGACGATGATGACATTGACTATAATACATTTCTGCCTGCAATACGCATTTTCCATCAATGGAAGTTTAACGGGAGGGTTTTGCGTATCATATAAACGCAAAATGTGACTTTGGCATGTAAATACTACGCCGAATGAAAATGCAAACTCGTGGTATAGATA
>NW_015735940.1:0-355 GCF_001515625.1 Sinocyclocheilus rhinocerous
CGCAAGTTGATATACCAGTGTGAAAATCTCCACACCATCACAGAAAAGGTCAGCAGGAAAAGTGCATCGTCCGTTGACAAAACAGACACTTTTGGTAATCGGCTGATAAATTATTATAAAATATTCTCTAAATATTTGCACATATAATGGAATACAAATGCTATAATTAAGGTCAAATATGTTAGTTACATTATGTATAATCACTTTGTTCATTTATTTGAATTTGTGAACCTGCACATTTACATTTTCTCTCTCTTTCTGTCGTAGTTCAATGAGAAGGCCGAGGCGGTGGTGCCCTGCTTTAAACACTTGGTTCAAGCGAACGTGCGCAATAAGAAGATCTTTAAAGAGGCTG
>NW_015735941.1:0-355 GCF_001515625.1 Sinocyclocheilus rhinocerous
TAGTCACCAATTAGCAAGTCTCAGCAGCTGCAGAAAAGCACCAGCGCTCGCTCTCAGCACACACTCAGACAGACACACACCTCAGTAAGGGCTGTTTAGTCTGAGTGCTAGAGGAAACCTTGAGTGCAAGGTGAAAGAGTGAGAGGAAGTTTCAGAGAAAGAAAGAGAGGTGGATACACAAATAAAACAGGAAAGAGTTGTGTAAAGACAGAAAAAGACAAAGATGAGAGCTGTACAGAATGAGTTAAAAAGCGAGGTGTTGATGTAGGAGGTAATGAGAAGAGACGTTTGTTTTTTGTTAGTGTGGTTCGTGCGTCAGATTTTAATTGAAAAATAACAGACAGATATGAGCTAC
>NW_015735942.1:0-355 GCF_001515625.1 Sinocyclocheilus rhinocerous
AAATTTTTAATTTTAAAACTTAAACGATTTTTTTTAGTTAACAATAGCTATGTTTCCATCCAAAGTTTCAAATTAAACTAATGCGCAAAATTGGAATATCGCATAAAACACGTCACTTCCTGATTAACTTGCGCTAAATATCACAAAGAAAAAATGAATTTGCTGCAGTGCGAGAAGGCACTGTATATAATAATGTTTGTATACAATAAATTACGAGCTTCAGAGCACGCAGAGTCATGTTATCTTATTTTCAGAGCCTGCTGTTTGGGAATGCAGTTCTGGGTGTTAATTATAACGTAGCACTTTGACAAGACTTTGCTCAAGCATTTTAGAACGACAAAACTAGCATTTCAGA
>NW_015735943.1:0-355 GCF_001515625.1 Sinocyclocheilus rhinocerous
TCAACTTCTCCTCTCAAAGCTCTGCTCCCTTCTGGTCAGGTACTGCACTTCTTGCTTGTTTGTGCTCTTGCATCATCCATGACGCCTTCCCCAATCCCTCTTCACATTCATCCCTTCATCTTTCCTTCAACATATCTTCCTGTTTGTGTTTTCATCATCATCTCATTAGTGCTCCAGACATTCATAAAGACAAGCATTAGTCACAGGCTTTCATTCATTCACATCTCACTCACAGTGTCATAAAGTGTCAATAAATCTGCTGCTCTTCATCATTTTACATGCGCTAATCTTGGGATGTTGCTGGCCTTGTACAGTATTCACACCCAGGGTAGTCAGCACAGCTGTGGCGCGATAC
>NW_015735944.1:0-355 GCF_001515625.1 Sinocyclocheilus rhinocerous
GATCGTGGGTTTGGATCCTTGAATGCATTGTAAGTTGTTTGGATAAAAGCATCTGCCAAATGCTAATGTAAACTTATTTCATTTGTTTAGTTTTCTGCTAGTGAAGTCTCTCACCTGTTGGTCTGCAGTGAGCGTGTGGCCAGGAGCGTGAGGAGCAGTACGAGCGCTAACACCAGCAGTAAAGCGCTCACCCGGTGCCTCCACAGCCAGCGCAGGCCCATCTCCACAAACACAGCCTCAGCTGAGCTGCTGGACTGTCAGTGGTCTGTCTGTGATGTGAGGATTGTCTCTCACGGCCTCCTATCACCCCTTTAATCCTGTAGGCCGGATCAGAGAAACACACACACACACACAC
>NW_015735945.1:0-355 GCF_001515625.1 Sinocyclocheilus rhinocerous
GGTAAGAACAACACACACAGAATCACTGAATAGAGTTACTGAGATGAACTGAATAGAGATGAGGGGTGTGTTAGAGCAGGGGTCTGCAAACTGGGGCCCGCAAGAGAGTAACAGGAGGTCCATGGAAAAGTTTGGACAAAAACAATAAATGTTTAGTTAGATACACTAAAGTTAAATCTAACACTTTTATGTTGCAAATGTCTGATTGATTGATTGTGTGTGTGTTTTGCAGAATGTTGGTGTGGAGCTGCTAGAGAAATCAGTGCCTATCCCAGACACCGGTGATGCTGTGGTACAGACACAGACACAGACACACACACAGACACACGCACACACACACACACACACACACACA
>NW_015735946.1:0-355 GCF_001515625.1 Sinocyclocheilus rhinocerous
TCTGCGCATCCCATCCACTTCCGCAATCGGGGGTGTGCTCAGTGCGCAGCGAACCAGACCTTTCCGCTCATACACGCGTACATTTTACGCATACATTTCTTTTTCTAACTACGACAGCAATGAAAACATTTCATTTTACAGCATGCAAGAAACACGTTACAGAGTTATAATATATATGAAAAATGCAACCAATGAAAAAATTACTAATAAAAAAGGTGACAGGAGTGTAATAAAAAGTTGCATGTTACCATACTCAATCATGTATACACTAATACTCATTTGATTTTAAATTTATATAGAATGCACTACCGGCTGTTTACATGAATTTATAGTTATGAATTTACGAAAAGCAAGA
>NW_015735947.1:0-355 GCF_001515625.1 Sinocyclocheilus rhinocerous
CCTGCAGATTTTCCCCCGATCACAGCCCGACCTGTCGGCGAGCTCGTTGACTTGCAAATCAGGCTTAAAATCCTGTAGTGTGAACTTGGCTTGAGATGAATAAGAGGTAGCTGAACATGTACATCACCATTCATTTATAAAAACATCATCTAGGAAAGGGAAACCTAGAAATGTCAGAATTTTAACTTCATTATTTTTATTCATTTAATTAATACTATTATTAATTAGTTTTAAATAATATTATTTGAGTTACTTATTAGGAATTAGGTGTCATTATAAGAGTTTAATATAAATACGTGGATGCTTTTTTTCTCTATATTTCATATGAAAAAATGTTCATGTATCTACACTGAAC
>NW_015735948.1:0-355 GCF_001515625.1 Sinocyclocheilus rhinocerous
TCATTCCGATGGAAGCAAAAAGTGTCCATGTAAACGTACCTACTGTGAGATGCAAGTAGTGACATATGCCGATTGTGCTTGAGTTTCAACTCCAGTTATAAAAAAAATAGCATACACTAGACGGTTAGACTACATAGTGCATGGAATAAGCGTGAAGTGTCTTTCATTTGGGACACAACTAGTAATTCATTGCTTCAGAGACGTGGCAGTTGATTCTGCATTGGGTTTGTTTGGAACCAACAAACACAAAAAGAGACAAATTAACTGACAATACTGTGTCTAAATGTAATTAATTGTTTCTAGATAGGCTGCATTAGTGATGGTGATTGTAATCATTACACCAGTGGGTGCAAGC
>NW_015735949.1:0-355 GCF_001515625.1 Sinocyclocheilus rhinocerous
TAAAACTCTTTCTTGTGTTTTCATTTGGTTTAGAGATGGCAGACTTTGATTTAGTCACAGGTTTGGCTGCTCATAGAAACAGAGCGGTTGCACAGAAAATGAAGGGAACGCTTCATCACAGTAAACACCAAACCAATGAAACTTCAGGATATCGGTTTGTCCGTTTAGGAAGCATATTCATGAAAATTCTGAGTGCAAAGAGTTGCCCCTAGTGACAAAACTCTAAGTAAAGTCTTAGAGAAGTGGGTGTTTCCCCATAAAATTAAAGAAAATGGCAAAGTCCGCAACAGCAAAACAGCACTTTGCAATGTGGATGTGAATGAGTGCAACTTAAATAGTCCTTCTAATTGGAAAC
>NW_015735950.1:0-355 GCF_001515625.1 Sinocyclocheilus rhinocerous
CCAGTTTTATTGGAACGATATTTTAAGGTTAGCATGCTTGCTCAACATTCTTTTACTTGATAGCCTAACTCAACATTCTAGGAAGGTCGATTTGTAACATTCCAATTGCAATGCAAAAATATCTTTCCTTGTAGAACGTTATTTTTGAACTAGCCTATTCATAATTACAAATAATAATAAATTTAGAAACGTATTTGACTCGTTTTTAATTCATGAATTAACCTTATTATTCAATATATTTTAAAACAAAAACTATTTTACGAAACTATTAGTAGACCATTTTTGACCCATAACGCCGACATTCTTTTTACCGATTCTCGCCCAGTTCTCTCTCTTTGTTTCATGTGAGGAGGGC
>NW_015735951.1:0-355 GCF_001515625.1 Sinocyclocheilus rhinocerous
GCGCGCACACACACACACACACACGCACGCACACACACACGCACGCACGCACACGCACAGACACACCAGCACAGACACACACACACACGCACGCACACAAACACACACACGTGAACAACAGGCTCAAACCAGCACAGAACTGACAAACAGCTCCGTCTGAGAGTCTCACGTCTTTGACGTAGTTGGAGGAGATCAGCTGGCCGTGTTTGTCGATGGCTCCTTCTGCGATGATCACGATGTTCAGACGAGAGCCTTTACTGCGGCTCTGCAAAACCACACACATCCATTCATAGAGTCAGGAGATTTCTACAACCTTATATGTGACCCTGGAGCACAAAACCAGTCATAAGGGTCA
>NW_015735952.1:0-355 GCF_001515625.1 Sinocyclocheilus rhinocerous
TGAGTTACAGAATTATCTACCTTTATACAATGCATGACATTGACTGTAATTCAATCTCTCACAGCCTCATTTTCATCCATGTAAAATTCAATATGGCGATTTTATTACCAAGATGAAACACTCCAATTGCCTGCAAATTCTCAATCTTAATCTGAGTTCATGCTGTATATTTCAGTTCACTTTAATCAAAGTTAGTGCATGTGGAGAAATGACTCTGATGCATGAAGGTCTCCAATGTTACACAGCAGGGCATCTGTAATGTCGCAGCAGGAGCTTGTTGGTCAATGCTTAAGCTTTGTATTTGCATGTAAATGCAAGTGCTTAAAGGTCCCATATTGTCAAAACTGAAATTTCC
>NW_015735953.1:0-355 GCF_001515625.1 Sinocyclocheilus rhinocerous
CGGAGCCCTTGCCTACCTGTCTGCCTGTCGATCCGGGAATCCTCTGTTCTATGTGAAAGGACCCGACCAGTGATACTAAGATAAGACTGCTTCCTCTGCTTTTGTTGCACACCTTAATGTGACAGTTGGAACCTTGTGCAGGTACTCAATTAATCAGAATGATTATCGCCATTTCCATGGCATTTGTATTGGTCAACTCAAGGAAATTCTTGAGAGACTTGGTTTTATTTGTTTTCGCAACTATTTCTGCATTTCTCAGCTGCCATTTGCAGTAACCACACCTTCACTGGCCAACAAAAGAAGATTTCCAAACTTCTTCCGTACTGTGCCATCAGACAGTGCAGTTAATGTGACG
>NW_015735954.1:0-355 GCF_001515625.1 Sinocyclocheilus rhinocerous
AAACAATTCCAAGTAAAATATAATTTCAATCTTTAATTTCTACAAGCTTGAATTGAGTAATATAGAATTTTCTGTAGTATTTACTTTACCACAGAATAATTTTTATCAGTGCATCTTGATTTTATATTGACTTTAAAACTGGATGTTTATCATTACCTGTGTGCCGTGATGTCATACGGCTGTCTGAAGTTGGAAACTGTGTCTCTTTTAGCTAAATTGAATGTGATTTACAAATCTTTGATGGATGTTTCAGTTAAAACAAGTTTTCATCAATGAGTTATCTGTTTTTGTCACGCTGTAAGAAAAAAACATCATAGAAAAACTGAAAAGGTACTGGTAATTTTCTGCCAAAACA
>NW_015735955.1:0-355 GCF_001515625.1 Sinocyclocheilus rhinocerous
CTGCTTAATAATAGTTAGTAAGGTAGTTGTTAAGTTTAGGTATGGTGTAGCATTAAGGGATCTAGAATATGATCATGCAGAATAACGCATTAATATCTGCTTTATAAGTACAGCCAAATATGCTAGTAGTATGTATGCTAATAAGAATCTAGTTAATAGTGAGAATTGGTCCTTAAACTAAAGTGTTGCCGTTCATAAATAACAAGGGTTTCTTTATTTAAAGTAGTAAAGATGGTCATTTTCTCCTTTTATTATTCTAAATACTTATTTAGAAACTGACAAGTCATGTGAAGAACACGCATGAAATAAGTGCCAAACTTCATTCATCAAAAAATGTATCAAGGTTTGCACAAAC
>NW_015735956.1:0-355 GCF_001515625.1 Sinocyclocheilus rhinocerous
TATGTTGACATTTGGCAGATGTTTTTATTCAGAGCAACTCACAAAAATATACGCTACCATTCAAAAGTTTGGGGTCGGTAATTTTTTTGTGTTTTTGATGGAAGTTTCTGATACTCACCAAGACTGCATTTATAAAAACACAGTAAAACTAGCCATATTCTGAAATACATATTTTTTATTTAAAAATATTTTTAAATGTAATTTATTTGGGTGATGGCAACGCTGAAATTTCAGCAGTCATTACTCCAGTCTTCAGTTTCACATGATCCTTCAGGAATCATTCTAGTTCAAAAGAACAGCATTGTAGTAACAGCATTTTGTAACAATGTAAAAGTCTTTACTGTCACTTTTAATC
>NW_015735957.1:0-355 GCF_001515625.1 Sinocyclocheilus rhinocerous
TTTTTTTTAATCTCATCAAAAACATTATCTCATCAAAAAAAAAAATAATCATCAAAAAATCTCAACAAAAAAACCTGTTTTCTCATCCAAATTTTTTTTTTATATCTCATCCCTTAAAAAAACATTTTTTTTGATGAGAGAAAAAAAATGGATGAGAAAAATTTTAAGGGATGAGGTATAAAAAAAATTGTTTTTTTTGGATGAGAAAAATGTTTTTTGTTGAGAAATTTTTTGGGATGAGATAAAAAAAAATTTATGAGAAAAATTTTATCTCAACAAAAAAAAAAATTTCTCATCCAAAAAAAAAAAATTTTTTTTATATCTCATCCCTTAAAATTTTATCTCATCAAAAAAC
>NW_015735958.1:0-355 GCF_001515625.1 Sinocyclocheilus rhinocerous
TTTATGTGAGTGCAAATCTTCAAGTTTTATAATCAAAGTTTTTTTATAATAGCTTTACGTTTTTTAATAGAAACTTTATATATGTATATAAAACAACAACAGTGTTTGTCTTTAAAGAGAGGATTTGTTTTTCTGATAATGTCTGAACTAAAACACGCAATGGTCCCCCAATCGCCACCATTTCCTCCCAGCACAAACTCCAGTTCTGATTCAACACACACACACACACACAGTATATATATGTGGTAATATTTCTGAAGCATACCACATAAATATACAAGTAAATCTTCTCGAAAAAGAAAAAAGGAAAAAAAAAAATCTTAATAAAGTGCATTAGTCTGAGTGTAAGGTGCTT
>NW_015735959.1:0-355 GCF_001515625.1 Sinocyclocheilus rhinocerous
TGAAAATTCAGCTTTTAATCACAGGAATAAATTACATTTTACAATGTATTCACACAACACTTATTTTACATTGTAATAATATTTCACAATGTTACTGTTTTTACAGTATTAATAATTCCAGACTTTTGATAGTGATTGCTCTGTTCTAATCCCATAATGCATTGCACTGACGTAGATGAAGTAGATAAGTGTTTATTATAACTAAACTTATAATTAAATTTTTACCAAAAAAGTGTAAATAAAAAAAGTTCAGTATAACTAAAATTAGGGCTGCCCTCAACTAAAGATTTTTCTGGTCAACTAGTAGTCCTTCATTTTAAGCATTAGTCGACTAATCGCACGTTTATTAATAAAC
>NW_015735960.1:0-355 GCF_001515625.1 Sinocyclocheilus rhinocerous
TGATTAATGTCATTTCTAATGAAACTTGTATTTTTAAATATATTTATCATTTCACAACTGTAATGAAGAAATGGCAATTTAGTACATTTAAAATATATTTACTTTGAAATGTAATTTAAATTTACAATGTAATAAAATTATAATCTTAATCAAGTACCTTACATGTTTTTTCATGTTAATCAACACATCAACAAAACAACTTTACTTCTTTAAACCAAGACAAAAGATTATTAAAACAGAAGAATATATATATTTTTTATTTTAATTTGTTTACTTAAGTGTGTTAAGAAACATAGTTCCATACAAGTTTCAAAAAGTGGCCCTTAATTTAAGTAATATATTATCTGCCTGTGTC
>NW_015735961.1:0-355 GCF_001515625.1 Sinocyclocheilus rhinocerous
CAATTAGATTATTTTCCAAAATCGTTCAGCCCTAGTTTCTAATTGTTTTCTTCCTGTCTAGTGTGAAATGAATCTTACAGTATTTGATTATTGTCATTTCTTTCTGTTTCTCTCTGTCAGATCTCAGTGAGTTCAGGTGTTGCGGAGGCTGTGGAGCTCCAGTCATGTCTGGTCTCTCCTCTCTCAGATCCGCAGGCTCACAGCGGCTGGTCTGTCATCAGAGACTCCTGCCCGTCCGACCCGTCCTTCACACTGAGCCACAGAGAAACCCGGGAATCCACAGACAGCACAGGACATGATGAAGACGAGAAGGCAGACAGGAAAGACGACAGAAGACCGTCGCAGCCACTCTCTC
>NW_015735962.1:0-355 GCF_001515625.1 Sinocyclocheilus rhinocerous
GACTCCATGGTTACTGCCTCACACCATCCATTGTTGTCTGATTGCTTTGCCAAGGTCCTCAGCATTCATTTGAGAATGATTGCATCACTCTGCCTCTGAAATACTTTAATATTTTAATCAATTACATAGGATAGATAGATAGATAGATAGATAGATAGCAGCTGTGCACTGCAATGCAAACATAAGCTCTACTCTTAACCCAAGCAGGTAGTTTATGAAACACATTAGCATGTGATTAAAATGATTTCTAGCCTATTCTCATAGAACACATGAGATAATGTTGTAGATGCAAAACAGAGGCTTGCGTTTATCGCACCTTCCCCTCACAATCTGATTCTGGGAGCGCTGCCAGCGA
>NW_015735963.1:0-355 GCF_001515625.1 Sinocyclocheilus rhinocerous
TGACTTGTTAGAGCTGCTTTACAGCAGAATTAGAAATTCATGAAACAATCTATATTGTATAAAGAGCTTTAGTGTGGTCAATCGATAATCCCACCTAAAGTTTTTAAACATACTTTTATATTGTAATAATTTCACATTCAATCTTCAAATTGATGGAAACAACAAAGACAGCATATTTATAATATTTGTTTAATGTCATCTTTTTTATGACTTAAGGCGAGTATCACTGAAACCAATCATACTGATGTCTCTAGGACATAGTTTTTTCCCCCTAATATTTAACCATTGCCTACAGTCATTCAACATTAGAGTATAATTGATGAATTTTAACATTTATTAGACTTTAAAAAACAAC
>NW_015735964.1:0-355 GCF_001515625.1 Sinocyclocheilus rhinocerous
AATAGCCTGTGTTTATAATGTTTGTAAACATTTTGATTTCCCGGTATTTTACCCTACATTATTTCTGAATGTAATAGTAAAATGCGAAATGTTTTTTCTTCTCAGAACGCAATTTTATACAAGTAGCGTTTTTTAACCACGCAGCAAACATTTTAAATATCTTGAAAAAAATACTTTAATGTCTTTAAAGCGTTGACAGTTTTTTCGTTTAAAACAACTGAACTAAAAAAATCTAGAAAAGATTATGCTGGCTATGACTAAGCGCAATTTAGCCAAAATAAAACGTTGTGTACTTTATTATTATTATTAGTAGTAGTAGTAGTAGTATTGGCAAAGACAAAGTTTAAAAAAAAAA
>NW_015735965.1:0-355 GCF_001515625.1 Sinocyclocheilus rhinocerous
ATTATGCAAACAAAAACTTTTATTTTGTATGCGATTAATCGCGATGAATCGTTTGACAGCACTAATTTCAAATAAATGCTGTTCTTTTGAACTTTCTATTCATCAATAACTCTTGAAAAAACGTACCATGGTTTCCACAAAAATATTAAGCAGCACAACTGTTTACGAAATTGATAATAAGCATCCTAAAATGCATCAAATCAGCAAATTAGAATGATCTCTGAAGGATCGTGTGACACTGAAGATTGAAGTAATGATGCTGAAAATGTAACTTTGCATCACAGGAATGAATAAATTACATGATAAAATGGAAAACAGTTATTTTAAATTGTAATAATATTTCACAGTATTACTG
>NW_015735966.1:0-355 GCF_001515625.1 Sinocyclocheilus rhinocerous
GCCCTCCAGGAGCAGGATTGGACATGCCTGCCATAGATGGTACACATTCCAAATAATGAGGCAGCAGTCAGAAAAGGTTGCTCAAACAACACAGAAAAAGGGTTTACTTGCTACAAGTGCCTCGAACAAAACTCAGAATATCTTTCAAGATTTGACGCCACGAACCTCACAAACTTGTAAAACTGTCAAATGTCAAACCCTCCAAACGACTCGTTCTTCCTCAGAAGCGCTCATTGTGGATGCCTGGCACGTAGCAGCCACTGACTTGTCAGACCTGTTCAAAACCTTTGCACCAGCTCACAAAAACTGCATAGAGACCAGCTAATCAGATTGAAACAGGCCTTTTTTGCCTTTT
>NW_015735967.1:0-355 GCF_001515625.1 Sinocyclocheilus rhinocerous
TTTTTCTAGCATGATAGTAGTAGTAGCCCTTTATTGTCACTGGTCAATGATTAGCATGTTGCTAGCATGTTTGCTAACATGATTATCAAGTTATTAGCATTTTGCTAGCATGATTAACAAGTTTCTAGCATGTTTCTAGCATGATTAACAAATTACTAGCATGTTGTTAGCATGATTAACAAGTTTACTAGCATGTTTCTAGCATGATTAACAAGTTACAAGCATGTTGTTATCATGATTGGCAAGTTACTAACATTGTGTTAGCATGTTTCTATCATGAGTAACTAGTTACTAGCATGTTGTTAGCATTATTAACAAGTTACTAGCATGTTGCTAGCATGATTCTAGCATGATT
>NW_015735968.1:0-355 GCF_001515625.1 Sinocyclocheilus rhinocerous
GCGGATCCGCGAATCAAACGCTTTTTTGAACCGTCGCTGAATTACCACAGAGTGGAGAAGCGGCAGGTCTATAAGGACAGAACATGGTAAGTACTGTCAAAATATGCTTTATTTGTACATTTACATATGCCAGTAACTTTACCGTTAACAGATAATGTAGTTAATCACTTCATTTGCTATTTTAATTATGAAATGCGCCATTTTGGCAATTCAAGTTAGCTCTTTAAAGCACATTAGCATTATTGTAGATTTGAGTAAAATTTATCAAAGTTATTTGGACAGGATTTATTTCTTTCTGGGAGGTTTGGCGATTTAGTTACCTTAAATTCGCATTTTAATCCAGTCCTGAGAGAAT
>NW_015735969.1:0-355 GCF_001515625.1 Sinocyclocheilus rhinocerous
GCCACTCAGAGCTCTGGGCGTCTCCTCCGTGTGCCCATCCTCCAGGGTGTCCTTCAGGTGGGCGATGTTGTCAGCGCTGCCAAACTTGTTGCGGATGAGACTGGCGAACTCTCGGGGTTTCGAGACGACGGCGGTGTGCGTGAGTGCAGAGACTCCACCCTTGACTTCTTTCACCACGCCCCCTCCAAAACCACTGATTCCCGCTCGCATATTGGCACGTACGTCCTTCAGCCCCTGCTGCATGTCCCTCAAGACGTCTTTGGGCTGTCGCGCAGGACCATTCTGCAGAACAGGGAATAGACGTCATTAACAGGGGTGTCAAACTCAATTCCTGGAGGGCCGGAACCCTGCAGAG
>NW_015735970.1:0-355 GCF_001515625.1 Sinocyclocheilus rhinocerous
AATGATGATTTAGACCCCCAGTCTAACCATGACGGGTCTGAGTCTAAAAGATAGAAGTTATGCCTTTATATAAAATGACTTTGGATTTGAAGTGTAACGCACAAGCCATTGATCAACCAAGCTCCAAGCTCAAACGCACAAACAGATGTAATCGTTTACCTAAAGTGTCTTGCTTTAAATCATGTAGTTATACATGTATGTAGCGCTGATTTAACACAATTCATGTGTCGCTGGAATAGTCTTATTATTCAACAACTACATTTAATTAAATTTTCACTTAAGTACTTTAAGTTTCCTTACCACACCGCTTCACCTAATTCATTTTTTAAATTGTAATTTGAAAATGCATAACTCA
>NW_015735971.1:0-355 GCF_001515625.1 Sinocyclocheilus rhinocerous
GCATCAAATCCTCCAGCATGGTCCTATCAGTCATCTTTGAGTTTTAATATTTGGCATATGGTCATTGCTCTACTCTGGGCTGTTTTTGACTGGCCATTGGGCTAAATTTGTCATGCAAACCTGGCAACCCTGGCTGTATGGAGCAGAGTAGACATTTTCAGGTTAGAATTGTAGTGTACGTTTTCCAGCTGAACTAATGCTGCGTCCTAATTCGCCTACTTTTATTATATCACTATGATACATTTAAATGCACATAGTGATGCATTTAAAAGTTAATGACCAAACACATCATTATAAAAGTTCACAATGCTGCTGCAGATGAAATATAACACGGATACCATTAAATAAATAATCG
>NW_015735972.1:0-356 GCF_001515625.1 Sinocyclocheilus rhinocerous
AAAAAAAAAAGATTTTGCGAACTTGCCCTAAAATGAAACAAGACGGAAATAATTAAAATGTAAAGGTCAGGTCCCGCCCACATGCCCCGCCCACTTTTCGCGCAGCGTCCAGCAAAGACTGAAATCAGACCGTGTGGCATTGGGCTGCTGTGTATTCTCATCCTAGGGCCGCTCATCATCCGGGTTCGATTTGCCCTAGAAACAAATGCAGCTCTGGACCGATGACTTTATTCTTCATTCGTTTGGTTTGACGTACCGAATTTACGTAGGAAGGAATATTAAGGGATGACCGGCTATATTCTCAGGAGTGCCTACGGTCTATCGTGCTCATGGCGAATCAGCAAACTCTCATCTTC
>NW_015735973.1:0-355 GCF_001515625.1 Sinocyclocheilus rhinocerous
ATTATTATGAAGGTCAATTTTTTAAAGTGTATTTAAGCGTGTTTAGAAACAGTCATGAAGGTATCTCTCTTTAAGTCACTTAAGCGGCCTTTTATTTCAGTATTATCATATTAACTGCAACTTTTAAGATTTGAAGTGCACTACAAGTGCACATTCAATACAATTAAGCACACTTATTTCCGCAAGGGTATTAAGGAAGTTTATATACTGTATATAGGCTCGGTTTCACAGACAGGGCTTTGGTTAAGTCAAGATTAGGCCATAGTTCAATTAGGGCATTTAAGTAGTTTTTAGAAATATGCCTTAGACGAAAAACATTACTGGTGTGCATCTTGAGACAAAACAATGAATCTGA
>NW_015735974.1:0-355 GCF_001515625.1 Sinocyclocheilus rhinocerous
AGGCAGTCCAGGGTGCCATGGCGGCACAGGGAGCTCAGGGGCCATTGCGGAGCAGGGAGCTCGGGGAGCCATGGCGGAGCAGGCAGTTTGGGGCGCCATAGCGGAGCAGGCAGACTAGGAAGCTATGGCGGAGCAGGCAGTTCAGGAGGCCATGGCGGTGCAGATAGTTCAGGAGGCCACGGCAGTGCAGACAGTGCAGAAGGCCATGGCGGAGCTGGGAACTCAGGAGGCCATGGCGGAGCAGACAGTTCAGAAGGCCATGGAGGAGTAGGGAACTCAGGAGGCCATGGCGGAGCAGGGAGCTCAGGGAGCCTGGCCTCGGCACTCGGCCCTGCCACTACGGATGGGCCCATAC
>NW_015735975.1:0-356 GCF_001515625.1 Sinocyclocheilus rhinocerous
AAAAAAATCGAGATTTTATTTTTCACTCAGCCCTATTTCTTTATAATCATTTTTAATTTTAATTCATTTTTTAAATATGTTTCTGATTGAAAATTGTTTCAGAATGAATCCTACAAAGATGTTTACATTAATTTCTTTAGCAGATGCATTTATCCAGAGATGCAGAGGTTGTTGTTGACGTCGTTGTTCGTCTCTCCGTGATGACTGTGTTCTCCGCAGGCGTCTTCATCATCTGCTGGCTTCCTTTCTTCTTGACGCACGTTCTGAAGGCTCACTGCGGCAGCTGCTGCATCTCTCCGTCGCTCTACAGCGCCGTCACGTGGCTGGGTTACCTCAACAGCGCCGTCAACCCCGTC
>NW_015735976.1:0-356 GCF_001515625.1 Sinocyclocheilus rhinocerous
ACAACTGAAAAGAATGCTATTATTTATTTACATCCCAGATCTTCACTCCAGCATCAGGTGGTCTGGTGGGTCCAGTTCATCTACGGCATCTTCTGAATTATTGACCAATAACCTGTCTTAATTCACATCACACGGCTGTTCCTTTGATAAATGCGACACAAAAATGCCTAGTTTACAATTCGGTGAGGAGAAAGAAAAAAAAGTGTGTATCTGTGGCAAGAGGGGATGGGGGAAGGGTGGAAGGTATGGTAAAATATGATTAAATAAATTATGATGACAGACAAAACAGGGTTTAGGTTGAGAACATTTGCCATGCTAAAGAATTCAGATTACAGAAGTGTCAATCAAAGCTCACA
>NW_015735977.1:0-356 GCF_001515625.1 Sinocyclocheilus rhinocerous
AAAAAAAAAACTACGTATTAAGAATTATTTAAAATGGTTAATTCTTTATTATTTTTATTGTATTGTATTGTACTGTACTGTACTGTACTGTATTGTATTGTATTGTATTGTACTTCCACATATAACCAGCAAAGTTTTAAACCCTTAGCTATAAGTGTAATGGTTGATTGACAGTTGAGAGGGTGGTCCTCAGTGTTATTTTTGTATCATTGAGGTACTATTATAATTTTTATTAATATTTTGAATCAGTTTTAATTGTTATATTTTGCATTTTCAATTTGAGTTAGTTTTAGTAAATTTGTTGTTAGTTTTTGTCATTTTTAGTATTTTTTCTATATATATATATATATATATAT
>NW_015735978.1:0-356 GCF_001515625.1 Sinocyclocheilus rhinocerous
ACAGAAGGTCTGTTGTTGTGTAATTTCTTGTACTGGGTAGTTTTGTTCGTTTATTCAGAGAATGCTTTGCCTAGAGCTTTGACATTTTGTCATAAAAGCCTTTGACGTCAACAGCCATTAGTCATGACAGAGAAATTTATTATTTCAGATTATAATAGACTCAATACAAGTAGAAGATTACGAAAGCCTACTTTCATTACACCTAGGCCTGGCAATTTTATGGAAGGGATGTTATAATTGTAAAAGTGAATAAAAAAGCTCTGATCAGATATATCATATTTGCAATGCATTCTTAAAGTAATAAGAATAAATTGAACATGAAATATGCATGCATGTATAACTGTTACAAAGAGAGA
>NW_015735979.1:0-356 GCF_001515625.1 Sinocyclocheilus rhinocerous
AAAAAAGGGCACAAGGCAGACTGTTCTGGAAGGTGTCAACAGGGAACGTCTTCCCATCTTCATTTTCACCTCTAACACACTTTCTGTGAGCGATCGATGCCGTGCGACAAACTCCAATGTTCCCATTATAAACTAACCTGTCTACACTTGAGGTGCGTTCACACTGATAACGATTTAATCCATGCAGTCACAATGTCACTGTACTATTGGTTGTTATTTATTTATTTATTTTTCAACATAAAAAATAAAGCATTTTATTGGGAAATTTAAATGCACAATAGCATTTGATTAAATTATGGTTAATTAAATGAATTACATTAAATTAGATTAGCTTTTTTAAAGTAAATGTTTTTTTT
>NW_015735980.1:0-356 GCF_001515625.1 Sinocyclocheilus rhinocerous
CAATATTATATAAATAATTACATAAGACTAACAAATCAGCTGAAAGCATCAACATGTGCATTACCACAGCAAAACACGTGATAATGAGCAAAAAACGGCTCATTATAAAAACCTGACAAGAAAAAAAAACACATTTACATGATGTTTTGTCTGGCTTTTCTCCAGTTTTGATGTTAAAATTGGATATTATGCACAAAATCGTATAATAAAAGCAAAATAAGCCACAAGAGGGCTGGAAATTGTTGAATGTGTGTGGCATTTTCAAGAATAAATACAACTGGGAAGTTCAAAAGAGGAAGAAAGCACAAATAGTCAACTTTCATATTGATTAGTATTTGGACTAATAGTTTGGTTGT
>NW_015735981.1:0-355 GCF_001515625.1 Sinocyclocheilus rhinocerous
AATGAACTTTTCCACGACATTCTAATTTATTGAGATGCACCTGTTCATGATGGTTTTGCATTTTGTCTTTACATGCAAGATTATATTAACCCAGAAGTCAGTTCCTCTTTATGAAAATCATGTTAAAATTATTTACATAAACTTTTGTCACATATGTTATCACATATCTCACCACAAGGTTTACATTCTGGCACAATGAATGCATGTAATGAAGACCTGTTATCAATTAAGAGTTACAGTAAACATGTTTTTCAATGGCTTATTATGAAGTCTTTCTTTTGTCTACCAATTGCATTACTAAAGCCATTACTGGAAGAGAGCTGAACTGGATGATGACATCACTGAATCAATGAAC
>NW_015735982.1:0-356 GCF_001515625.1 Sinocyclocheilus rhinocerous
AAAAAAACCTAAGAAATTAATATTTACATCTATTCAGCAGTGATTAATTAAATTGATCCAAAGTGACAAAGACATTTGTAATGTTCCAAAAGAGTTCTGTTTCAAATAAATTCTGTTCTTTTATAGTTTCTATTCATATTTTAAACTTACTGACCCCAAACTTTTGAACAGAAGTGTAATTTAATCAAATTAAAAACAATTTACCAAATATTTTAACCTGTTTAATCCCAATTTTTTTTTTCAGAAATGAAAATATCCAAATGATGTGTCATTATTAACCATTTAAAAATAATATATATTTTTTTAATTTTGGGGGGGGAAAGTGTGTGAAAAATTGTGTTTTATGGTCGGTGGGA
>NW_015735983.1:0-356 GCF_001515625.1 Sinocyclocheilus rhinocerous
TTTAAGTAAAAAAACTTAGTCAACTTAAAAAACTTAGTTTACTTTTAGTAAACTTACTTTAAAAAAAAAAAAAATTTTTTTTCTAGAATTAACTTCTTAATGAGTTGTTTATCTGGCTTGTCTCCTACTATTTTGCAGTGTAGTTATGCAGTTTGTTTACAATCACTGCATGAGTGATTTTCACCATACCATGTTTTGCTTCAGAGTTTATTGTTTGTATTGGCAGGCCAATATGAGATAGACAGAGTTAGTGTGTGTGCATAGGAAAGTGTTGCAGACCTGTGAGGTCTGATTAGTTTGTTAGTATGTTAGTAAGTTGAAACATGTTTTGCACATTGAATACTTCGAGAGTTCAA
>NW_015735984.1:0-356 GCF_001515625.1 Sinocyclocheilus rhinocerous
TGCCTCTGCACCTCACTCCTGATTTCTCTCAACACGGGGACAGGAAAAGGTGTCAGTGAATAAATGGTAAAATAAAGTAACTTGCGTTACTTATTTGAAAAAATAACTCAGATATTTTATGTAAATTTAAAAGTAATGCGTAACTTTACTAGTTACTTCTTTACTAGTTACTACATAACTAGCGTTACTTGTAATGCACTACCCCAACACTGATAGACAGACAGACAGATATATATACAGACTGGCTGACAGACAGACAGATATATAGACAGAGAGAAAGACAGAAGGATATATAAAGATTTGACTGACATACAGACAGATATATAGACAGAGAGATAGACAGAATGATAAATAGA
>NW_015735985.1:0-356 GCF_001515625.1 Sinocyclocheilus rhinocerous
AATAGCCCGATGGCCACCGACACCCCCAGCATAGCAGCAAATACTACATAGTCCACCAAACAGAAGCCCGGTCTGTCAGAGTCTGAAGCCATAGCGCTGTCTGTTTGGACTCAGGCAGAGCTTAAATGAGTGGAGTCCTTCTCTTCAAGAGGCTTTCAGCTGTAACAACAAACCCAGAAATCACAATGCATTCTCAATCAGCCCCCTGTTATGTTCTCTTGACTTTCAAACATTGGGGCTCATGCAGTGCACAGTGTCATTTAAGGTAAGAGCAGATGAACCGACAAAATAGAAACAGAAATAGTACAAAATAAAACATATCAATTTCTATCTCTTTACACAATATTTCAATATTT
>NW_015735986.1:0-355 GCF_001515625.1 Sinocyclocheilus rhinocerous
TATAATCAGGGTCGTCTTATATTCGGGCCAATACGGTAATTAATTAATTCAGTATTAAAACTGCTCTCATAACTGTCTTTAAATAATAATCATTATAATAATAATAATTATCACAAATTAATTCTTATTTTCCTAATAATTTTATTATTATTATCCATCAGTTTAATATCAAAACTGTGGTATATTGAATTGTTCTTTTAAATATAGCAATTTTTTTTTTATAAAAATGTTAGCAACAGTTAAGGGTGCAAAAAGAAAATGTGTTTCTTGAACATGTTACAAATGACCATAATTACATTTTAAGCAATAAAATTCAAATAATGCAAAATTGTATATATATATATATATATATATA
>NW_015735987.1:0-356 GCF_001515625.1 Sinocyclocheilus rhinocerous
AGACTTCTTTAAAAAACATTACAAATCTTACTGTTCAAAAACTTTCGACTGGTAGTGTATATCCAAAATTTCTTTAGATTTTCTTCAATGAAAAAGAGGAGAAAAATCCTAGACATCTGTCAGTTCATGCTTGGGTTGCCAGATGTGTTTAAATCCACCAAACAGAGTTTCTCTCTTAAAAGGACACATCTTTGCCCTGTGTTTAATTTATCTTCACAATCTGGCAGCCATTAGCACTCACGTTGCAGAAAAAACACTGATAATCTGAAAACATCGGCATGTTTTTATTTTTTTTTCGTTAAGTGAAAAGGTAATTGAGCTGTGTGTGTTTTCTGGTGTGCAACTGTATACACAAT
>NW_015735988.1:0-356 GCF_001515625.1 Sinocyclocheilus rhinocerous
CAGCACATTTTCATTTTTAGGTGAACTATCCCTTTAAGGCTTTAATCACTGAAAATGATCCCACTCCATTAACAGTGAAATCTCATTAAAAGGATAAATCCAACTTTAGCATGACGTAGTCAGTCTTTAGGCAATTATATTTCACAAAGCTGACGTAATGAATTTTCAATTAAATTAATTCAATTTTGAATGAGTTTGTAATTTGAGCATTGCGGCTGGAGACGGTGATCGCTTTGGTGTTTATTCCTTACATAAATCTATCATTTGGCTTTGAAAGACTTGACATATTGGTAATTTTTGAATACATTGTTACTGTGGTTGTATCTGCCTGTTATATACGTAAGGGATAATTGACG
>NW_015735989.1:0-356 GCF_001515625.1 Sinocyclocheilus rhinocerous
TGAATCACTGAGATGAATCAAAATCCCCACTGCAAGTAAGTGTAATGTGTGTATATGAATGTGAATGAACTTAAAAAGGATCAAATGTGAACAATTATGTTGTTAAACGAATCTCCTGAATAAATGATATGACTCAAACTCCTCAAAACATAAAATATATAACCTCTAGAAATAGTTACTGAACAAATCAGTGAACCAATCTGGATCTGTTTTTAGGTGTTCAAAAGATTCAATGAATCACTAAGATGAATCAAAATCCCCACTGCAAGTAAGTGTAATGTGTGTATATGAATGTGAACGAAAAGGATCAAATGTGAACAATTCTGTTTTTAAATGAATCTCCTAAATAAATGATA
>NW_015735990.1:0-356 GCF_001515625.1 Sinocyclocheilus rhinocerous
AAATGTGTGTTGAAAAATCTAAAAGGACTTGTGATGTCAGACAAAAAGTAATTAGAGAGTTATTAAAATTATTAAATTTTGATTAAAGATTATGAAGACAAAGATTAACGATAACTGATAAATCAGTCAAAATAATACCAGGAGCAAGATTCACAAACATTGTGAAGAATAAAATAATTCTAATTTTATTAATAAAATTATAATATTTTTGTCTAATTTTCTAACTTTAGAAAAAGGCTAAGTATTATTTGTTTAACCAAAAAAAATAAAAAATAAAAAATAATAATAATAATAAAATGATTTTTTTTTTTAAGTCATACAAACCATTGAAAATAACCTCTAAAATTAGGATAAAT
>NW_015735991.1:0-355 GCF_001515625.1 Sinocyclocheilus rhinocerous
TTTATGTAACTGCAATATTACTTTTCATGTAACTGTAAATAGATTCAGAATTTATGAATAAAGCATTCTACAACAATAGTAAAATTAATTAATGTATAAGCATGATACATTTTAAAACACATAAAAAGGATTACATCCTACATACTGTACATATGCTACACACAGGTAAAATAAACAGATGGCTCCTTTACTTCCCCCGGGTTTCCATGGACACCTGAAACCAAAACAAACACAAACAGATAGGTCAATAACTTGCCAGTGACCGTCCAATCACGTTACGGATCAATTGCACTTCCATACGGCACATCCCCTGATCAGAGAAATGACAAACAACAAGTGCTACTCTACACTGCCC
>NW_015735992.1:0-356 GCF_001515625.1 Sinocyclocheilus rhinocerous
AAAGTAGTTCAAATTCACATGAATCCCTGTGACGGTAGTCAGTACGTGTACTCTACATGTTCACACACATCTCCAGGTGTGGTCTGTCCCGCCCTAATCATGTTTCTCTGTCACAGCCTTCAATCCCACATCAAACGCTGCATACCTTTAGGATTTCAATCTGCGTGTGATGGGTCAAGGAAAAAAAGCTGGGGGCTTTTAATGTTTTCTGAGTGGATAAGCCAGTCTGTGTTTTTGCTTTAAAGCAGCCATTCGTGACAAGAGAAAACAGTACCATACCTGTGTCTGTGTCTTTGGCATAGATGACAGCAATAGGCGTCCTAATCGTTGTGTTGTCAAACACCGTGATTTCATAA
>NW_015735993.1:0-356 GCF_001515625.1 Sinocyclocheilus rhinocerous
AACATTAAAAAGTAACATTTAATGGCCAATACAACAGCTGATATGTTATGCATCATCCCTAATAAAAATAAAAGAATAAACAATTATTTTGCTATCATGTGGGAAATGCAGGTTCAATCCTCATCTTCTAATGTTTTTTTATCATTAAAAATGTCTAAAAGTCCAGTTCGCAGGACACAGAGACGAAGACGAGTCTGAAGCTGGTGAAGCGTCATGCCTACTCCGTCACAGGCGCAAAGGAGGTAAGAAACCGGCACTGACACGGAAATATGGATTTGATGGGAAAAACATCGAAGGAGCTCTAATGACTGTCACCTTACCTACAGGTTCATTCTTACGGCTGTCTGGTTCAGCTG
>NW_015735994.1:0-356 GCF_001515625.1 Sinocyclocheilus rhinocerous
AAAGTTCAGAATAACAGTGTATTTAAAATAGAACTCTTCTGTAACATTATAATGTGATTTGTATTGCATTTAATGCATCCTTGCTGAAAAAAAGTATTCAAAAATCCTATTTAAAAAAAATCTTACAAGACCCACACTTTTGAATGGTAGTGTACATGACTTGCAATCTCAAATATACTTATAATTAATTGAACCTAACATGAAAAATATTATTACTATTTATTTTTTATTTAATTTTTTGGGGAAATCTAAAAAACTTGTTGCTAACCAAAAAACAAACAAACTAAAACACGAATTATCATGTATTTGTGGGGACAGCGAAAATATTGGAAAATCAAGTACAAATCTGAACCACT
>NW_015735995.1:0-356 GCF_001515625.1 Sinocyclocheilus rhinocerous
AATCATTTCCCTGAGGCTTTGAAAGTGTCGCACACTTGGCACACACAAACCACATATGCGCGCACACAAACACATGCATGTGTGACTTTCTGCTCAACTAAATTAGGTCTAAAGCCAAGCCCTGTGCACAGTGTTTGTTTTCTTTCTGGTGCTATCTTATTCCAGGATTACTAATCAAACAGGCCCTGGGCGATCGCAGGGCCAAACATCTGAGGAAGTGCTTGGCAGCCTTTCAACTCTCCATGCTGGAGCCAATGGATAAGAGACGCCATTATTCATGAAAACACTCCAGACTGTCTGAATCAACTTCCCAGTTTGTTTTTAATGTAAAAACAGCCACCCTTTCACCAAACAAA
>NW_015735996.1:0-356 GCF_001515625.1 Sinocyclocheilus rhinocerous
AAAATGACTTTAGCTGGGTTTTCACAGGCAGGGTCACATATATATATACCAAAACACATATATAATACATTTTAAATAATACATTTTGATTAGCCTTAAGGTTTTAAAGTTTAGGTTGTATTTTTATGAAAAATACTGTATTTTTTTTTTTTTTTTCATTCAAAATAATAAAATGTATTGCCACTAATGAAAAAAATGTAGGTCTCACTTTATATTAAGTAGCCTTAACTACTATGTACTTACATTTAAAATAATCATTTGGTACAATGCACTTACATACATGTTTTTTTTTTTTTGCATTGTACTTTAAAAAAAATACCTGCGTGTAATTACATCTGTAATTAATTTCTGTAATT
>NW_015735997.1:0-356 GCF_001515625.1 Sinocyclocheilus rhinocerous
CTGGTATTATATGTCTTATGATTACATACTGTACTTTGCTAATGGTATGTTTTATGTCCTTGATATGTGGAATTAATGTCAAGCAAATACATCGCGACAGGCTGGGCTAGTAAACGGCTGTATGTACATGGTCACTAAGCCAATACTGCAATAACATTCGGTTTAACGGTCAATTTCTGTCTTGTTTAGAAAATTAAGCATCTTCAAGAAGTGCTTTGGTCCATTTAAAAATCTTTATTTTTAGCAATATCTGGAGCAAAGCTATTTGTTTTTGTTTTGTATATTTTCTTTTAGAGATTATTTTGTGATAATTAAATACAGAATATTTTATATTATAATATATTATAACAATAATA
>NW_015735998.1:0-356 GCF_001515625.1 Sinocyclocheilus rhinocerous
TCACCAAACCCATGCAGAGGTTCACTATCCCCAATGCCTTTACTGCGACCGGTTTGAGTCTGGCAGAACATAGCTACCCAGTGGCTGCGCTTCAACGAGCTTATCGTCATCTGAGAGACCTTCCTCTTTCCCCTGTTGACAGAGTCAAACCACTACTTCTCATTGGTTCTGACATGCCGCACCTCTTAATGCCAATACAGCCTGTATGCCGAGGCCCAGACGGAGGTCCAGTAGCCATCAGAACACAGCTGGGATGGTCTCTTCAAGGTCCCATGAGCCCCAAGCAGCCCTCACGGTGTTATCAGCAGTGCCTTCATATCACCACTGCTCCGACCCATGATGATCTGATTCGGCAC
>NW_015735999.1:0-356 GCF_001515625.1 Sinocyclocheilus rhinocerous
AATAATTCATTTAAGGTCCTCAAAGTCAGAGATATTAATCTTTCAAATACGCATTTCATTACTTCTGCTGTCATCTGCTGTTTTCTAAGTCAGCAGATAATTGGGTTCATTTATTCTACCTGTTTCACATTAAATTCTTTTAATTATTATCAGTAAATTATTTTTATAGACAGTAACAAAATGTAGGCGATAAAAATTGGGTAATCGTTCACTTGAACAATTTTAAAAGAGCAATGATGCACGGTGGGTCTGAAATAATATAGTTCTGCTTTATCAGGAAGTATCTGAAGATAGTAAGACTTGAAGGCAAGTTATATATATATATTTTATTGAACACGTATTGAACACGTATTGAA
>NW_015736000.1:0-356 GCF_001515625.1 Sinocyclocheilus rhinocerous
AATTCAAGATTTTATTTCAAGATTCAAGATATTTGTTTGTCACATACAAGTTATATAAATGTACAACAAGCAGTGAAACGTAGGTCTAGCATACTTAATAGACTTTGCAATAAAAGAGATAATACAAAGAAATGAATAGAATTCTCTTTTTAAAAGAAATGATGAATTATTATTTTAAATGTAATTATTGTTTATATTACGTAACATTTACTAAAATAACATATAATGTACATATATTATATAAATAATTAAAATAAATGATATAAAATACAAAATGAATGTTATTTTTAAATGATGAAGTACTATAAAATACGTTACAATTACTTGAAATGCAATTATAATTTATATTAAAGTTA
>NW_015736001.1:0-356 GCF_001515625.1 Sinocyclocheilus rhinocerous
CTAAAGCAGGGTAGTTTTCCAGACCGCCTTTACAGTATTAAAACTACTCGCCACCCATCTGATGGTGAATATCTGTCCAATTCTCAAAATCTGCATATTTAGATCTGCAGCTGCTTCCTCAAGCAATCTCACATTCTTAGCAGACTGGTGGTACAGAGAATACAGCTTGGCAATGAAAAACTCGAAATGATTACATCCAGCAACCACTTTCAAAGAATCATGGACAGCCAATTCAAGGCGATGGGCCAAGCAATGTATGGACTTGATGTTTGGAAAGTCACGCTTAAGCCTTGCAATGACTCCAGTGGTTTTGCCAGTGAGAACTGCAGCCCCATCTGTGGCGATGCTGATGAGGT
>NW_015736002.1:0-356 GCF_001515625.1 Sinocyclocheilus rhinocerous
AATGTTTTATGATAGAAATTTAAACTATTCACTATGCCTTTAAATCTTAACATAAACGTACCTACAACAAATGCTGGTTGACCCTTTTTCTTTTTAACTTTAACTGTTGAATTCTGGGCTTTTATAGGCTCTTCCTTTTTTTCTGTTTTCTGTTTTCCCATTTCTTTTTCTTCTGCAGATTGAGAGCATATTATGACGAATATAAGGCATATTTAATCAATAAGAGCATATGAACTAGTATGTAACTCACTTTCTTTGAAGTAGAAGTGGGATCCTCAGGGACACTGGGTCTCAATGTCTTCATGAATTTGAACACTCTTGCCTTTTGTTTTGCCTGTTTGCTTACTAGACTTTTT
>NW_015736003.1:0-356 GCF_001515625.1 Sinocyclocheilus rhinocerous
GTTGTTGAGGACCAAGGAGGATAGAAGCAATGAGGGTGAGGGCAGGCATCAGGCATTTGGGTACATTATTGTATGCCAGTTTAAAAGATGTGATCCATACAGCAACCAGAGGCCAGGAAAGATGCCAATGTCTATTGGCATTACTACACTGACAGGCAGCGACGCTCCAATGATGACTGCACAAGTCAACATCTTATGTGTGGTGTATATTGAAAAAGAAGAGTCTTGTTGACTTTCACGTGTGCTAAGATAATTGATTTGAAATTCCAAGATGAAACACGATGTTAAAGTTGTTTTAATGCTTTTGAAAAACTAAGACATGGTTTTCAGGCAGTGAAATTGCATCCGAATTTGTG
>NW_015736004.1:0-356 GCF_001515625.1 Sinocyclocheilus rhinocerous
AAGGTGCATGTCAGGAACAGAAAGTAGTGCAGTCTGCTTTGTTTATGTGACATGCTACAGTGCAAGTTTATGTTAATGAGAACTTGAAAAGATTTTTGGTTCATTATCAAACTATGGTGGGACAAATTAGACTATGGCGGGCCACCATAGTTTAAATAATTAATGGGAAACACTGTGAATTTCTCTGCCACTGGAAAGCCATTAGGTGAAACTCCTCATCACATGGTTTCCATTGAAGTGACTGTGATTTTGCCTAGAAAATGATGCTAAGAAATGACAAACATGACTGTGACCTCTGGGTTAATATCACACTCTGTCTGCTTGTCTTTCTCTTTCTAGTCTAAATGACTGTGGCA
>NW_015736005.1:0-356 GCF_001515625.1 Sinocyclocheilus rhinocerous
ATGAAATACATAATGAATTATATAAATTGAGTATTTAATATTTTAAGTATAAATGTAACACATTGTAACATTAAGACGCATCTGTGTGTTTTACACATTTTTATGCTTGTAACTATAAATGTTAGAGAAAGGCAGCTCTCAGGTTAATATATTAAATAGATTTATTAACTTTTTTTACATTTTCTTTATTAAAATTCATAACAAATAATAAAAATATTAAATAAAATCGTAAATAGATTTTTTAAAATGTAATAACTACAGTAGTTAACATTTGAAGTGGATCAAAACCTTTCATAAAAGTTGTCCTAAAGCCTAAATGCGTTCTTGTCTTAGGACAACTTTGATTAACTTTTTTG
>NW_015736006.1:0-356 GCF_001515625.1 Sinocyclocheilus rhinocerous
AAGGGAAGGAGCTGGAGTTCCCATAGCAGAGAAACCTCCGCAATGTCTCGTTCCCGCTCTCAGGAAACCGAGGTTACGACAGTACCCGGAGATGTTTCCTGCTTTGCTCCTGTGTTTCCTAGTTTACATGTGTTTGTCTTTGTGGGGAGATTTTGTCCACATAATGTATGATATAGCTGAACCAAACACACACATATAAGTAATCATCCACATAAGCCATTGTTCTTGGACCCTGATGATTGCAGCATGCGGCTATCTTTTCAGTTAGTGTTTGATAGAGGCTTTTCAACAAATAGTGCATTCACAGTGTTGCTGAAACGATAATAATAAATCTGAAATAAAAAGAACAAATACTG
>NW_015736007.1:0-356 GCF_001515625.1 Sinocyclocheilus rhinocerous
ACAAATCTCTTTTTCTTTCCATTTCAAATGAGATTCCCTTTCATTTTAATTATGCAGCCAGCCATGAGTCAGATACTCATAAATTAAATCATAAAGCTCCAATCTCTGAATTTATGCCAGCACAGAGGCGGACATAAACTATGTGCTCAGTATGCAATGCTGTGCAAAACTATAATTTTGTCCCTGTATCGCCTGCAGGTCTTTGCATCCGTCTTAAATTATGACATCAGACTGATGGATGGCGTTGCTTTAGGGAGAAAAACCAGACAAGCCATGGGGTGTTGAATGAAAACAACATATACATGCATACTAATATATAGGACCTTCAATCCATTACGCAAAAAAAAAAAAAAAAG
>NW_015736008.1:0-356 GCF_001515625.1 Sinocyclocheilus rhinocerous
AATGTAGAAACTTTAATTTTCTGTAAAGCTGCTTTGCAACAATTTTTCATTGTGAAAAGCGCTATACAAATGAACTTAAATTGAATTGAATTTCACCATTATGTGTCATCCACACTTGTCAGGATCATTAAAGTTAAAAGTAATTGTATTTTTTTAAATAAAAGTAATATATACATTTTAGTGCTGTTAAAGATTAATCACGATTAATCGCATGCAAAGTAAAAGTTTTTGTTTGCATAATATGTGTGCATTTATATATGAATGCACACACATGTATGTATATATATTCAAGAAAAATGTTGTTTATATATTAAATCTATTTATATATAATATAAATTATGTGAATATAAATATAT
>NW_015736009.1:0-356 GCF_001515625.1 Sinocyclocheilus rhinocerous
ACAATATTCATGAGTGATAAAAGCACTAGTTCATTTTTCAGATTTTCTTCCTCTGTTTTCGTCTTGTTTTCCAGTACAATTCTCTCAACATTCTTAAATCAACTTGAGAAGCCAATTACTTAAGATAAAAAGTCTTGTTTTCTGCCAAATTGATCAAAATTAAGTGAGTTTATGCTTAAAATGAGAAAAAATATCTGACAATAATACTTGATTTTAAGGGTAAACAAGTTGCCAGACATTTTTCTTGTTTTAAACAGAGTCACTTGATTTCAGAAAACAAGACTATCTTTTATCATTTTGCTTCTCAAAGTAAATGCAACTTGATTTATGAATGTTAAGATAGTTGTAATGGGAAA
>NW_015736010.1:0-354 GCF_001515625.1 Sinocyclocheilus rhinocerous
AGAGAGAGAGAGAGAGAGCGTGTGTGTGTGAGAGAGAGAGTGTGTGTGTGTGTGATCTGAATGTTGCCCAGGGGTTGTTAGCATGTCTGTGGAGATGAGTTGGACTTGTGAGCGGATCACCGTCGAGGACGTGAAGGAAAAGACTCGTCCTTCCCGCGAGCGCTGCTGAAGACGGGACGAGGGTTATTACGGAGGAGCGCAGAGCTTTGTCCAAACGGGTGAAGGCTGTGGCTCTATTGTACCACGTCCATTAGGAACCCGATGAGCTTGTGTGTGTTTGTGTTTGTGTTTGACCACTTTCTTTCTTCTTTCATTTTAGCCTGTTATGTGTGTGTGTGTGTGTGTGTGTGTGTG
>NW_015736011.1:0-356 GCF_001515625.1 Sinocyclocheilus rhinocerous
ATGAAATTCAATAGTCATTGACAGGCTAAAGATAGAAACACATGCCTCCTGTTTGTCCTGATGCCTGCAGTAGACATCTGTAATGTGGTTAAGATCATTTTAAAGTGAAGCGTAATCAAATATGTCCAGAAAGACTGAAAACGTGTTAAGACAAATTTGTCTGACACTGAATACAGCAGCAATTTGAGTCCAAGTTTAGTATTTATTACCACCCACACTGATGACTTTCCACACTGGCACATATCCAGTGACCAAAGCTCAGGTGATTGAAAGTGTCCATCACAAATCAATTTCAATCATGACAACTCTCTGAAGATTTTAGCATGATGATGGATATGACAATGTTAATGTATTTG
>NW_015736012.1:0-356 GCF_001515625.1 Sinocyclocheilus rhinocerous
ACAAAGAAAGCTGATGATCAGCATCATGGTACCAACAAAGCTGGACTGGAGTGGTTTGGTTTTGTCAGCTGGAAACTAATCCTGTAACTCTGAATTTGTCCAATTACCATGATAGCACAGGCCCCAGAACGTGTGTATTACTAACAACCAGTGGTTTGTTACTATGTTTAAACTGTTTTTGTCTTGCATAACCTTTCAGCCATTATACTGTACAAGCTGATATTAATCCCAGTTTTCATATATTTTAATATTGATAGTCATATTGTTTTTCAAACTATTGTTGTCAGATTTGCCATCAGCTCTTTCCTTCTCTCTAAAAGCAGTTATATCCTCATGAAGCGGATTATAACACTGAT
>NW_015736013.1:0-356 GCF_001515625.1 Sinocyclocheilus rhinocerous
TGTTTATGAAACAATATGACATTCTATGCCTATATTACATTTTAGTCACAAATGCAAGGCCTGAAGTTATTTATAAGGGTTATTCAATAGTCTCTTAGCTTAAATAATGCTGCATACGCAGTGTTTTCTACAGTCCAGTCTAGTTGACAACCTCCTGCCCTTGTGCCTTGGAAAACCTCCATGAATATGGATTTTTACCAACTTTGCAAACTTCAGCTCTCAAAGACAACACACCCTGATCTCTGTACAATCCCACATCATCTGTCCCTGGTTTGCACTTTCTCCTTTTAACCCCTTTATGATTATCTTGGTTTTATAATAAAAATAAAAGCCTCTCAGGAAAATAGGTAGTTTGG
>NW_015736014.1:0-355 GCF_001515625.1 Sinocyclocheilus rhinocerous
ATTTTGAAGCTCAAAAAAGTGCATCCATCCATCATAAAAAGTACTCTACATGGCTCCGGGGGGTTAATAAAGGTCTTCTGAAACAAATCGAAGCGTTCTTCTAAGAAAAACTATCGTACGAACATAAACGAGAGAGTGACATTATGTTTATATGAGATTGTATATAAAGTTTTAAATATGGATATTTTCTTACAAAAACGCATCAATTCGCTTCAGATGGCCTTTATTAACCCCTCGGAGTCATGTGGAGTGCTTTTTATGATGGATTTATGCACTTTATTGGACTTTATCCATCCAACTTTATCTTAAACCCCATTCACTGCCATTATAAAGCTTGGAAGAGCCAGAACATTTT
>NW_015736015.1:0-356 GCF_001515625.1 Sinocyclocheilus rhinocerous
ACAGGTTTTTTTTTTTTTTTTTACGTTAATCCAAAAGCCTATTTTTGTCGAGGGAACAGTGCGATGCTAACAGCCGATTGGCCTACAAAGTGACGTCATAGGTCCCCCCCCCCAACTCAGTTTAGACAGCTACATTACATTTTCTATGAATATTTTGTTATTTTACATTAATTCTACTACACTAATAACTCGAATTATTTTAACTGCTTAACACATGACTAACCATTTTAGAGGGCCAGGCTCTAGTATTCCACGATTACATTTTAACATTAACGTTAATCCTTCACAACTTTTCCCCCTATCATTACACCTCTAAATAAGATAAAACATATTTAACTGGATAAGAAAAAATATAC
>NW_015736016.1:0-356 GCF_001515625.1 Sinocyclocheilus rhinocerous
GGTTGCTGCCTTGATGGAGTAACAGCTGCTCAAGGTTTTGGAAGAGCAGGATGTCCTGATTTCCCCTATAGAGTAAACCAGCTCATTGATTTTCACTCTCAATATTCCTCTATGCTGCATCGAACATAATTTTATTTTTTTGTATCAACACTCTTTCCAACACATTATCTCTTTTGTTTTCAGGATTATAGTCCAGTCCGTCAGCCCTCTGCTGGTGTGTGCTCTTTGGCACGAGATGTTGGGTCCTGTTATGAATGGACATCTCGTTTCTACTTTGATTCTTCCTCTGGCTCTTGCTCACAATTCTGGTACAGTGGTTGCGAAGGGAATGGAAATAACTTTGTCTCCAAGGAGGA
>NW_015736017.1:0-356 GCF_001515625.1 Sinocyclocheilus rhinocerous
CTACGTACCATAACCTGTTTCCAGATGCTGCCACAGCCACAGAGCTCCTGAGGCCCATGCACCGATGATCCAGACAGCGACCCCTGCCTCTTACTGACCCTGCTTCATCTGGAACTGTACACCCCCTTCCCAAATGAACTGCTGTGGGCCAGAGGAAGTCCTGTCATGGAGGGCCACCTCATGTACGAAGTTAGAATTCACAGTTGGACTGTATATTGATATTGTATTTAACAGGGGTGTTGATCTACAGATAGAAACACCCTCTCTGTGTTTCGCTTATAATAGCAAAAGCAAGCTTTAGACCAGCTCTCGGCTTTATGTATAGTGGTCTGTTGATAAGTGAACACCTGTAACAC
>NW_015736018.1:0-356 GCF_001515625.1 Sinocyclocheilus rhinocerous
GTTGAGATTCATATGCTGGTTCTTGATGTCTGTGTGTGTCTAAATTTTACTGGTGTAAAAATTTGTAGATGTATTGCATAAATTTAAAATACGCTCACAGTAACTATTACAGCAGCACTTTGTTTGCATGCATGTAGTTTCACAGAACAGATTATTCAAAACCTAAACTTATAAACAGAATAAAAAGTTGTTTTAATTCTAATCAGGCTAGCTCATGATGACTTTCTCACCATGTAAACACAGCTAATAACTGCATAGCACTGATTTCTCTGCTTTACAACACCTCATGTATTGTTACAGAGAGAAACACTAGAAGTCAAGGGTCAAGAGCCCAACTAAAGCAAACACTGATCTCC
>NW_015736019.1:0-356 GCF_001515625.1 Sinocyclocheilus rhinocerous
ACCTGGTAGCAACGCGCCTTTTCATTGGCTGCAATAAAAAAACACTCCACCACACCAGAGAGCCTGAGCGCTGTAAAACGTTTCAGACCTTTGAAATCTCACAGGCTGGTATTATTTTAAGAAAATCAAGTATGGACTTCAAAGAGGTGTTTGTGAAAAGCTTGGACCAATATCGGGAAATAGCATTATGCGCTGCAGGCACAGCAGTTGCTCTGCTTGGACTCGGTCTCGTATATAAAAATACTCGTCCAGAGAAGAAGTTAACTCAAGTGGGAGTCGTTACCCAGCTGCTGGTTCATCCTATGAAGTCTGGGAAAGCAGTGTTGGTGGAGACAGCAGAATGTCTGCGAATGGGG
>NW_015736020.1:0-356 GCF_001515625.1 Sinocyclocheilus rhinocerous
GTCGCTTTGGATAAAAGCATCTGCTAAATGACTAAATGTAAATTGTTCAGCACTACTGAGAATTGTGAAATTTCACTAGTATATACAATATTGGCATAGTAATGACAACATATTACAATACAAGACTACATGGGCATAAAACACTAATAATTTTCTTTTTTTTGGCAAGCTAGAGAAAATTTTGGCAGCTGGGCCAGTAGGGAAAAAAATCATTATTGAGGCCTGAATGTTTTTTCCTTCTCGTACGCAAATCCAAAGAAAATGCAGCATTTTTGTTTTTAGAATAGCCTCAAATGTGAACGTTACCTGGTCGTCTCACAGCTGGGTCAGGGATTAGTGTTTTCTGCAGATACTCA
>NW_015736021.1:0-356 GCF_001515625.1 Sinocyclocheilus rhinocerous
GACACAGTTTTTGTTTTATCCAGCTGTATTAACTCAGTGCAACTTATAGCATCCAAGTGAAAGATAAAACACCAACATGTTATATTCAGCTTCAGTTTAAAGCAGTTTAGCAATCTAAATTAAAACTTTAATTTCAGTTTTGGTAAAAATTAATTTCAGTGCATCACTATTTGAATGGTGTCAGTTTACTTCCTGTGTATCGTGGGATCCAAAATATCATTTAAAATTTGAGATGTTTTTCATTTAAACCTGAAAATAAACAGTTTTAGGATGCATAAGCGTTCTGATGTCCAATGCAGAAAGAAGTCTGTAGGTTTGTCGCAAACGAGTGCTCTTTGGAGAGCATGATCGTCAGG
>NW_015736022.1:0-356 GCF_001515625.1 Sinocyclocheilus rhinocerous
ACTCCTTTGCAGTGCAAATGACCTTGATACTGTCTGGAAATTGAATTCGGCGATACCCCAAAGTCGATCCCTCTCCATTACAGAGGGGTTTGAAAAATAATTGTAATTTATAATTCATAGACCGAAACCATTTTTTTTTGCAGCAATTCAACCCAGAACGATTGTATGGCGTCATTGGATTTCAAACCGGCCACCGGCTGGATTCCAGAACGCAGAAACGTGAGCGATTTAAGCGCGTGTTCGCTCGTGCACGTCTGCGCTCAGGTACGAGCGTCTGACATTGAACTGAGGAGAAGCCGTAATATATTGCTGCTGTATAATTACCGGCCACAGCAGAAGAGCCGAATCCCATTTCT
>NW_015736023.1:0-356 GCF_001515625.1 Sinocyclocheilus rhinocerous
TCCTCTAGTGAAAAAAGTCCATCCCTTATTGTCCTCTCACATCACAACTTTTTCACTGGAGAAAGCAATATTATGGAGATAAGGCTTGTATTTTATACAGAAGGAACAGTTTGAAGTTAAACTTATCTTAATAATGGATTTCTAGTGGATTATTGTGATTTTCATTTTTTGGATGAACTATTCTTTAATGAGCTTTTTATCTGACAGTCGAGTTTCACAAAGACTGCATCATTAGACTAGTTTCAAGATCCCTCTTTGTCTTGCAACTCATTAGTATGAGTGTTCAGACAGATTATTTTAATCTACAGTTTCAAAAACAGCATATCAGTTTGAAATAAACGAATCGATTCAGAACT
>NW_015736024.1:0-356 GCF_001515625.1 Sinocyclocheilus rhinocerous
AATGTATTGTTGGCTATTGCTACAAATATACCCCAGCAACTTAAGCCTACTTTTGTGCTCCAGGGTCACATATTATCTGAATGATGTTAAAATAAGACTGATGTACCTGCGCTGTGGCGGCGGGGTCCTTCCGGCCCAGCGAGGCCTGTGTGGGTGAGGATTGGGGCCCCAGGGCCATTTTCCCGGGGACCCGTCGGCCCTGAGGGAGGAAGGTGGAGAAGAAGTTTCTGGACGGCGTGGTCATGTTGACGTTCCTCTGACTGGACACGAGATCTCTGAGAGAAAACAGACGAAACATTGCTCACGTTTCTGAAAACACACACACACACGCACACACACAGACTCACACTCACACT
>NW_015736025.1:0-356 GCF_001515625.1 Sinocyclocheilus rhinocerous
ACTAGCCAATGGCGATTCAATTGCCAAGGTGTCCGTAGAGGCTTGTACAAATAAAAAACAGATTCAAAATAAGTAAAAAAAAAAAAGTGTATCAATGATACTAAAATAACACTGGTTTTTAAAAATAGGCTTATTGTTATGCATATTTTCTTTCTTTCTTTTGGATTTTGGGTGAAACGACATTCCCAGCATTGACATCTTTAAAGGATTTCTTTAGTAATTAAAGAAAATCTGAAAATACTAACCATGTTCATGTTAAGTTGGTTAAGTCAAACCAAAACATGTCAACACAAAGGTGGAATAACAACACTTGTCCTGTCAGTCTGGCTATCATGAAACACAGCAGTCACTGCAGA
>NW_015736026.1:0-356 GCF_001515625.1 Sinocyclocheilus rhinocerous
ATAAATTGCTGTTAAATTGTGTAAGTTTCATGATTTCAATTAATTTGACATGCATAACAATTTACTTTAACCATTAAAACAGAGTCTAGACAAATTAAAAAGGAAAAAATAAACCAGATTTTATAGGGCCCTAATACGTTATGAACTGCATTCTGGCACATTTTGGAACAGGACAGATTTAGTACCTTAAAGCATTTGTGCTTTCTTTTTATTGCTTTGTAGCATATGTTTTGACTTTACTGTACTGTAGCTACTATTTGTACGTGGTCTTGATGTTTTGATGCATCTCAGTCTTTAGGCTTTAGAGTTCGCTCAAAAAGGAAAATTATTTTATCATTTACTCACCCTCACATCAT
>NW_015736027.1:0-356 GCF_001515625.1 Sinocyclocheilus rhinocerous
TAATAATATCAATAATATAATTCAGTTTCTAATTCCAGAGTAATTTAGAGGTGCAAAGAAAAAAAATCTTTTAACTTTTAAACTTAAAATGGTCTTTACTGTTCTGTATTTATTTTTTATTTTTTTCAAAACTGCGTCATGGCATTTGCTGCTGTATCAATACAGAAGCATCCGGATCGATACGCCTATCAGCAAGGAATGCTTCACAGTATATTGCTGTATTGATATTTTGAGCACAGCCCTTTAAAGCCTTGTTCCATGTGCCCCTTTTATACTTTGAGCACCTGTCCCTCCAAAGGTCTCTGCACGGCCCTGGGGCCTCATGTATAAACGTTGCGTACGCACAAAACAGGCAT
>NW_015736028.1:0-356 GCF_001515625.1 Sinocyclocheilus rhinocerous
AGCAATGATATACAAGTGCTATAACAAGTCTCAGTTAGCTTAATGATGGCACAAATTATGCAGTTATTAAATTTACCATGTTGTGTGTGGTAAGACCTGCACAAATAAAATTAATACCATATAAGTGGGGTAGGAGAATGTCTATGGCAACATATTAAAACCTGATTTACAGTTCAGATACAGGTTTTCACAAACACAAAGCATTTTATAAAATGATCAAATTCACGATCCACTGGTTCACATTTACAACTGCGTGTTTGCTGCGTAAAAATATGGGTCGATTTTTGCATTGATCTGAACAAAAACAGCAGACGGGATTATTGAAAATGTAAATTCATTCTCTGACAGCAGGTGGC
>NW_015736029.1:0-356 GCF_001515625.1 Sinocyclocheilus rhinocerous
TTTTATTATGTCTCTATTATTCCATTGTATTTTAAAGTAGTATAGGTACACATAAGTGGTACAAGGACAATAGATATATTTTTCTCTCTAGCTCAAATTGCCTACAGTATTTCAGAGACATTATATTGAAGTAGAAGGTCTCCAAATATACTCCAAAGTGTGTGTGTTTTCCTACAGTAAAGGCCTGAGAGTCCACACCACAACTATAACAATAACGGCACAGAGGAACAATATTGTTGGAATTATTTTCAGAACAATTTTTCCTGCTGATGAATAATAAAAACATCAGAATCCATCCTGCTTTAAAGAGCAGGAGCTTTTAAAGTGGCAGACAACATAACTGCAGCACATGCCTA
>NW_015736030.1:0-356 GCF_001515625.1 Sinocyclocheilus rhinocerous
TCCATTACCATGCTAAAATCTTCAGAGAGTTCTCATGATAGAACTGTTTTTATTATGTGGTCACTATTACTTTGTCTGTTATTACAGATCGTTTTTACTGATATGTACAAATATTTATGCATTTTTAACCTAATTCACATCAGAGTCCATTTATGGAGGATGTAGGCTGTCAAACTGTTAGCCAATCATAGCAGTGGGCGCTTACTTCCGAGTCTACAATCCGCCACACCTCTTCAAACAGAACGTTCCGATGAGGGGGGTCAAAACAGATCAGAAAATAGCCTTACTTCTAAATTAAGATCTTTTTTGATGTAAAAATCATTATAAGTGGACCTCAGAGAACAGTACAAAATAAT
>NW_015736031.1:0-356 GCF_001515625.1 Sinocyclocheilus rhinocerous
TTTGGTAATATTCAGGACAACCAAGGAGGAAGAAAGTCTAGCAATGCTGAATCAAGATTTCCCATAAAAGGAAGGTACAATAGCAGAAAAAGCTTTGCAACAACAGTATCAACTGTAGCCATTCAAACTCCTTTTACAGGCAACACAGAGGATATTAGAAGGACGGCCACTTCAAATATCCTGTATACATCATGTCCATATTGTACAGGGGATCATGAACTAACCAGTTGTCAACACTTCAAGTTACAGCAGCATGAGAAGAAGGTGGAATTTCTGAAAATAAATGGATTTTGTTTTGGATGTCTTGTAAGGTCTTAACACTTCATATCTGTTTACACTTTTCATTTTCTTTTTCC
>NW_015736032.1:0-356 GCF_001515625.1 Sinocyclocheilus rhinocerous
ATCACACACTTACACACTTACACTGACAGAAACAACACCAGAGGAATGAGAGCTCATAACACGGCCGCTTTAATGCACAATACATAGAAATCAACACTGACTGACTGTTTACTCAATTCTGGTTTCTGGTCTTTTTGTGAATGATTCATCAGCGCATGTTTACATTACATTTTTGCATTTGACACTTAAAATCCATTCAAGTTATACATTTTACCATTCGTGCATTCCTTGAGAATATATATTATTTAAAGAGTAAATATAGTTTATAATTTTATATTAACACTAATAAAATAATAAAAATGTTTTTCTTTAAAATAAAATTGTAATAAAGGAAAAATTTATAAAATTTAAAATAA
>NW_015736033.1:0-356 GCF_001515625.1 Sinocyclocheilus rhinocerous
ACGGGCGAGTCCCTATCTCCTTCCTCACCCGCCAGATCCAGCGCCTGCTCTCTGGGATCAGAAGCCCATTCTGTGGTTACTCCCCCCGGGGAGAGGTTCTCGACGCTCCGCCTGTCTTCCTTGACGAGGTTGACGTGGAGGGCGTCGATGAGGATTTGCCCCCTCATTCGCCCCAGTATGAGGAGCTTTTGGAGGTGGTTACTCGTGCTGTGGCCAAGTTGAGTATGGATTGGCCTGCCGAGAAACAGGCTGAACCGCAGAAAAGCAAGCTGGACAAACGCTTTCTGCAGTCTAGGCCAAACCATTCTCGACCCGCCTCTTTGTCCCCGCTTCTGACTACTATGCTAATGTGGCGG
>NW_015736034.1:0-356 GCF_001515625.1 Sinocyclocheilus rhinocerous
AAATGTAATTTATTCCTGTGATGGCAAAGCTGAATTTTCAGCAGAGATTACTCGAATTTTCAGTGTCACATGATCATTCAGAAATCATTCTAATTGATTCTTATTATTATCAATGTTGAAAGCAGTTGTGCTGATTAATACATTTGTGGAAACTGTATGAAACTTTTTTTTTAGGATTCTATGATGAATAGGATGTTCAAAAGAACATATTTGTTAGAAATGTAATGATTTTTCTCTTTAAAGAATAAACATAAGTTAACACCTATTTATAAGTTTTACACATATGTTTAAACATATATATACAAATCATTTCCTGGAACAACATTCCTATCAACCAATCAGAATTAAGGGATAAC
>NW_015736035.1:0-356 GCF_001515625.1 Sinocyclocheilus rhinocerous
ATGCACACATTGTCCTTGATGTTTCTATGTTCATTTATTTTGGGAACAGATAGTTTGACTGACAGATGAACTGAGTTATTCTGCACACAAGACACTGTAAATACAATAATGTCAAGGCTAATGGATAAAGTGAATTAAAAACTGCTAGAGATCTTCACAGTAATAGTGTTTTTAACATTTTAATTACTATGGTCAAAATTTCACATTATATGAAATAACTATAAAAGGACATTGGACAAGTTTGTTTATGTAGAAATGTATTGTCCTCACAGTGATGTTACATAATTTGTATAAAGTATGTTTGCACTGGATTTGTATATAAATCAGACTCGCAGGTCTGAGACATTTTTTCCCCC
>NW_015736036.1:0-355 GCF_001515625.1 Sinocyclocheilus rhinocerous
ATTAGCTAATCACACCAAATTTTAAATGCAAAAAATGTATACATACAACAGTGTCAAAGCACATTTTTAGCAGCCTTGAGTCTGGAGTGTATTCCCAAGCTTTGAACCAAACCAACCAGTTGAACCACAACATTACAACACTTGAAGCAAAAAAAATAAATAAAAATTAAGTGTTGCAAATGACATAGCAGAGTCAAAACTGAATATTATACATTTTTATATTTTGCATTAAAATATATATATTTGAGGCAAAGTTGAATGCAAAATATAAAAATATACACTACCATTTAAAAGTCAGTAAGATTTTACTAAGCAAACCAGCATATTAGAATGATTTCTGAAGGATCATGTGACA
>NW_015736037.1:0-356 GCF_001515625.1 Sinocyclocheilus rhinocerous
CTGAGGTGAATAAGTTGGTGACTTTTCAATTGACAAATTTTCTTCAACAACCAGACTAAATATTTAGCTAGTCACAGTTTTTTGTAAGCTAATATGCTAATTGAAGTTCAAAATGTCCACCCTGTCGGCCAATTAGACTCGATAGAGTGGACAAAACATTCATTTGTAGTTGATATTGCTAAAAACTAAAATGAATCTGGGGGTATATCAATGTGATTGAGGATCTAATTATATTATTTATTATTATTATATTATTTTTTTAGAAGTTGAATAAATGTTTATTTGTGTGTTCTGCTTTATGTGTCCACCCCGTCATCTTGATATTTTACAATAATATTTTAAATAATAATTCAATC
>NW_015736038.1:0-356 GCF_001515625.1 Sinocyclocheilus rhinocerous
TAAGATCCTGAAAACAATTAAATGAATAGGTCTGTGATCATTTGAATGGCATTTTATTGCAGACAAAAAGAAAGGTCTGTCATCATTTACCAAATTCTTATTATGACTATATTAGAGCTGCACAATTTGGGGGGAAAGAAATCCTATTGTGATTTTTCAGATAAAAATTGCCATTTGAAATGCAATAAAAAAAATTATGATTTTATTTCATAGTACTGTAACATCAATACTAATATTTATGGCTGTCTTAAAGGGGTCAGGAACTGAGAAATCAAAATTGTCTTGATCTTTTGACATATTAGAAAAACATCCTGTAAGTTTCAGAACTCAAAACATTCTTGTTAGTCTAAAAACAG
>NW_015736039.1:0-356 GCF_001515625.1 Sinocyclocheilus rhinocerous
ATGAATCAGTTGAATCTCTGTGAAGGTTTTTATTCATGCAGCTCATTAAATATCTGGAAGAATTCAGTCAACAGCATCTGCACTTTTCATGTTCTAACTTGTATTTTCAAAATGAAATACCAACATGTTGCTTACTGTATACTGCATACCATTTTAAAATGAGGTGTGAAAGCATTTCAAACAGTCATTTGCTGCATTGCTGTCACATGACTAACCTATGCTGTGTGTTTAATTTAGTGAGTCCAGTTATCTGATAAAAACTTTCGTTAAGAAATGTCTTGATATTGACTCATAATGAGTCGAGAAAAAATTCATGTGACTGTCATGTGTCCCTCCCTCCAGCTCCTATTGGCTCA
>NW_015736040.1:0-356 GCF_001515625.1 Sinocyclocheilus rhinocerous
CGTTGTGTGCGCTGTGTGAACATGATGCTTAGTGTAGATCTAGACTAAATGAACATGCGTTTGCTCATCTCACAAAAACAGACTCAGTATTCCTCAAAGTGAATAAAGACAGTGAAATGCGCAAACCTGCAATAATTAAATATGTTAAATAACACACATATACTTTGTGTTCAATCCCAGTTTATTAACCAATATCTTTGCCGCTGACCTTTGATGATTCAATTCAGCCATAATAATAAGCAAAAATTACCTTAAATAACCATAACATTTGCGTTTCATTTGTTTTGTTTTTTTATTGCTGAAGAGTGCTGAACTTTCTTCTCCTGCGTCCTGTTCTTCATGTAATCCAGAATAGC
>NW_015736041.1:0-356 GCF_001515625.1 Sinocyclocheilus rhinocerous
TGATGGGGTTTCACTACATAAACAAGACCTGACCACACTTGGAGGTTCCAGTGTTGTTGTTGTTAGAATTGTTTTTTTCTGAGGATACTTTTCCCTTTAGGAAACAGTGGTATGGACCAAGGAGAAGCTGAATTGTAGTTTATGAGGATAATGTAAACATGAGGAGATCATTAAGAATTTTAGTTGTTAACAGGCAGATATATTGCATCCACAGCCAAAATCATTAACCACCCAAAATCAAACCTCTGCCTTAGCCTTAGTCTTAGCAGAATAGAAAAGCTCTGGGATGCTACAGCACAGCATGCTGTTCTGACAGAGGATGTCTTAATCACTGAGGATAATCAGGCTTATTTAGC
>NW_015736042.1:0-355 GCF_001515625.1 Sinocyclocheilus rhinocerous
CAGTGTCACATGATCCTTCAGAAATCATTATTATCAATGTTGAAAGCATTTTTGCTGCTTAATATTTTTGTTGAAACCATGATTAATTCTTGTCAGGATTCTTTGATGAAGTTTAAATGAACAGAATTTTTTTGAAATCGAAATATTTTGTAACATAAATGTCACTCTCTCTTTTGATCACTTTAATGAATCCTTGCAGAATAAATTAATTGCTTTCAATAAAATCTTGCCGAACCCAAACTTTTGAATAGTAGTGTAGCTAAAACTTGAACACAATTTCTTTGCTGCCGTGCAAGCACTGCTGTGTCCTCTCTGTAAATCTAGATGTTATGAGCAAATACTGCTTTAATGTTGC
>NW_015736043.1:0-356 GCF_001515625.1 Sinocyclocheilus rhinocerous
CACACACACACACACACTCACTCACTCACTCACTCACTCACTCTCCAAAACCCAGTTCAAGCCAACATGTGCTTCGTTTGTACATTTTCTCTGAGCGTGCCGAATTAAACCGATTGTAGCTTTAACATTTCCTTGGCGTTTTATATCTTGAGAAACCACTGGATGGGAAATCCTTACACGTGTTCAAATGGTCCATTTGAGTTTCGCGACGATTATGTACTGCGTTCCTCATTGTGTTTGAATATTTAATCTTTTCTACTTGTCGGATAAGTATAGCTAATTGTTTTAGTATCTTAAGGCATGGTGAATAGATTTGTATTTCCGATTCAGGTTTATAGCTGTTGTGTAACAAAAAA
>NW_015736044.1:0-356 GCF_001515625.1 Sinocyclocheilus rhinocerous
AGATTACAAGTAATCAGTTACAACCCAGCACTGTTTGTTGTAATGATTGTTATGGTGCTAATTATGTATTTAACTGGTTTTCTATTTAATTGCAGGGATGCTGCAGAATGGAAAGAAGTTTGACTCGTCACGAGACAGAAACAAGCCATTCAAATTCAAGATCGGCCGACAGGAAGTCATCAAGGGCTGGGAGGAAGGAGTTGCACAGGTATTTGAGCCTGATGCTGTGCTGCATGTATTCTTAAACATTTCTGTCGGTTTCCGCTTGCTCTGTAGTATTTCCATCTACTTTCAGATGAGTTTGGGTCAGCGGGCGAAGATCACCTGCACCCCAGATATGGCTTATGGGGCCACGG
>NW_015736045.1:0-356 GCF_001515625.1 Sinocyclocheilus rhinocerous
AACACCACCATGTTAAAACTACTGCATTATGTGGGAGCTAGTGCAATCCAGACAGGTCTGGATCAGTCGCAGCAGGCACATAGCTACACGTAGAGACACAAAGGTGCGGAGGGGCAGATCCTTTAAGGCCATTTTTCAAATGACGTCCAGAGTAAACAGCATGGCGAAGTCCATTTCTTCTTGAGCACTGTGGTTTGAACTAACTCCTCTATCCAGTCTCTGTTAAGGGCGACGGGCGAGTGAAGAGGGTGGGGGAAAGTAGGGCTCGGTGGAGTAGTTGCCTCCTCATGCGTTTTGTTCTAAGCAGTCTGTGAGGGCAAAGGTCAGGACTGTTTTAGCCGTTTCCTAGGCAGACC
>NW_015736046.1:0-356 GCF_001515625.1 Sinocyclocheilus rhinocerous
TATGGTGCCCAGCCCCTGAGAAAGAAGGTCCTTCCTCAGGGGGATTCCCCACGGAGGGGTTGTCGCGAGGAGCATGAGTTCTGAAAACCAGGTCCGGGTCGGCCAGTAAGGCGCAACCAACAGTACCTGTTCCTTATCCTCCCTAACCTTGCAGCAGGCTCACTGGGGGGAACTCATACTTGCGTAGAGCCCGGGGCCAGCTGTGTGCCAGTGCATCCGTGCCCAGGGGGGCATGGGTCAGGGAATAGTACAGCTGGCAGTGGGAGGACTCATGGAAAGCAAACAGATCGACCTGAGCTTCCCCAAATTGACAAATCAGCTGGACCACCTGGGGATGGAGTCGCCATTCTCCGGGG
>NW_015736047.1:0-356 GCF_001515625.1 Sinocyclocheilus rhinocerous
AGAGCAGATCAGAGTGATTCAAATCCTAACTGAACTGAACTTGCAAAGTGACTACATCAAATATAGTGTGTGTTCGGTTGATATATGCTATATGAATAGAACTGCAGTTGACAATTATCAACAAACATGCACAATTGTTAAAATGTATTTTTATGTTTTAAAAAGAAATCAATACTTATGTACAACCAGATAGTATTTAGTATGTAGTTAAAAATCATGTTTTTACCTGTGATCAGTTTTGATCACTGCTTTTTAGACTTTCAAAAAAATAGGGCTTTGCCAACACAGATAGTTTATAATGTATAAAAATAGAGATTTAAAGGTGCAATATGTAAGATTTTTTTATTAAAATATCC
>NW_015736048.1:0-356 GCF_001515625.1 Sinocyclocheilus rhinocerous
AGCTTGCAAATCGCCCAAGTCTTCCTATAGAGCTGTTCAAGGTGGTACCCAGTTTCTTTCACAGAGTTTTGTCTGTTGTTGAGAATTGCCCTGTTTAACAGTTTTTCTTGAACTAATTGGCATTTTAAGAATGTAAATGTTCATTTCATGAATATGTGTGAGACAAAAGGGAGGATACCGAGAATTTAGCAGGGAGGAGCATGTAAAAAGAGTAATAATAAAAAGACAAAATGGGAGAAAAAAAAGAAAAAATGTGTCACGATTACAATAAAAAGTTTAAATCTATTCTAATTTATTGTTGTAAAAACTGAAGATGTTAAAGGGGTCATAGGATGCTACATGCACTTTTACAAGTT
>NW_015736049.1:0-356 GCF_001515625.1 Sinocyclocheilus rhinocerous
AGCTGGAAACACAAAATAACTTGTCATTTGATCATTTTGAATGGATAAAAGATAAATCAGAGATTGTAGTCTCATATGATTCTAAAACAGGAAACACTGTAGCTTCCCATGAGAGAGTGGATTTTAATAAACAAACACTTTCTCTAACAATAAAGAACACACAGGAGACAGACAGTGGACTCTACACTGCTAGAGCAAGTGGAGAATCAGATACTACCATCAGTCTATATAATGTAACTGTTGGTAAGTTATTTGGGAGTTTTGTCACACTTAGAATTTAGGACCCCACATTCTACTCAACAGGTATAAAAATGTAGGTTGTAACTGTAGCATCGTCAACTCATATATGGATACAA
>NW_015736050.1:0-356 GCF_001515625.1 Sinocyclocheilus rhinocerous
AGCTGGCAGTCGGTCCGAACGAAAAGCAGATCAAAATCTTTGAAGAGTTTCCTCCGTTCATCTGTACGGGCCTCAGATTTCAGTCCAGTTGGGATTCTTCAGGACCAAAACCGGTTTCAGTGTTAAATAATTTCCACGAGGACGTCACAAACCTGCATCAGTTGTAGTTTTTGCTCACTTGGTGCCTTGGGCAAGATATGACATGAAGGAATGAGAAGAAACACTTTCTAACATACAGTATGTGTGACGTTGGGTCTGTCCAACCACACTGGATATGAAGGTGCAAATGCAAACCAGATACTGTCTGTATATGAAACTCATGCTAATAGCAGCTGCCTCAGATGTGTTACTGTGTG
>NW_015736051.1:0-356 GCF_001515625.1 Sinocyclocheilus rhinocerous
CTATCTCACCTTGCTTTTGCCCTTTTCATACATCATTTTGAGGTTATTGAGGGGCAGGGCTGGTTTCTCCGCAGGGGAACATGGATCAGATGCAGTCATACTTTTTTCATTCTCTTTTACACACTTCTTTTGTTTAGTCTCCACGTCTGCCTTTATTTTTGCAGGTCTCTCATGGGAGGTTGACTCTTGAGTCAGGCTGGGCTGTCGCATGAGTTTGCTGGAGGAAGCAGGTGGTTCTGGAGGACTGCTGGGTTTGCAGGAAGCAGACCGAGCTGTCAGGCTCACAGGTGCCACACTCAGCTGAGGAGCAGATTTCTCCTGATGTGTCTGTTCCCAGCGTTTCTTCAGTACACTCA
>NW_015736052.1:0-356 GCF_001515625.1 Sinocyclocheilus rhinocerous
GATTCGCTCTGATACCCTACAACCATTTATTACTGCTTGATTGTCTTCTAAAAATATTAGAATATTTGTGCTGGATTATCATTAACTTGAAATTATATTTCCATAAATTAGAACCTAAAACAAGCCGTGTTTATAAAAGTTTATGTAAACATATGAGCACAGAAGAACAGAATGTTTAGGAACTAATTGGAAGGTGCTGGTTAGTGAGCGTATCTGCGGCCACATCCAAGTTATTAAAAGTTTAGTGGCTAACTTTAAGCGACTACTAATGAACTTTTACACATTCAGTCCACATATTTACACTGTTATCTCTAATTCCATCTGCAGGTAGTGATCTAGCATTCCACCTTTGGCCG
>NW_015736053.1:0-356 GCF_001515625.1 Sinocyclocheilus rhinocerous
ACACACACACACACACACACACTCACTCACACTCACACACACACAGACGCACACACACACACACACACACATGATGAAATAAAGCGATTGAACATTCTGAAAAGCAGAAAAACAAATAAATAGGACCGTGGACAAAATAGGCACTGAAAACACATAAGAACACATACCTCCAGTGTCCATGTCATGGTAATTGGGGTCCAGGCCTCGGTCCAGCATTTTGGAGAGTTTCTCTAGCTGATGATGTTGGATGCAATCTATAAACCTCCTCAAGTTGGCCTGGAGAGAGAAAATATGAAGGAAAATAAAGAAAGATGCCAAAATCCTTCTGTCAGAAGCCGTTAGACTGAATTCTTAAA
>NW_015736054.1:0-356 GCF_001515625.1 Sinocyclocheilus rhinocerous
CAAACCACATCAATCTTAATAACTACTATTAATTTTATATTTAATCATTTATAAGTGATATAATTGTCCATGAAGGCTGAAAGTGAAAACTGTGGTTTGATGAGATGTGGTTAAATGAGAAAAAGAGCAGCAGGCAGTAAAGCTCAATGCAAGCACACCACATACAGTAGCTGGTATTGTATAACATCATTTGCACAAAGCCTTTGTATTTCCTATGCAAAACTGCTGAGATTACCCTTCCTCATTGACACTGCCGATTTGTCAGAGCTTGTATCTGAGTAATAAATCAGTTTGAAACTTCTGTGCAGCTTTTGTCTGAAGATGTGAGCTACATTCGGTGAAGACTGATGTCAAAA
>NW_015736055.1:0-356 GCF_001515625.1 Sinocyclocheilus rhinocerous
ACAGCACAGTTATTTCCACACATATCATGCATCTCTAATGCTCGCCAAATAAATAAATTCCCCATTAACCACAAGCACAGTTCATCTAGAGAGTGTGGAGATAAGCAGCTTGTGCTTTACTCTTACACTGGCAAAGACTGTAGATCGATAGAAAATAGTTATTTTATGTCATACAAAATAATGTTATGCAACACAATATGTTTTATAGAGTACACTAACATTCCAAAGTTTGGGATCAGAATACAGTAAAAACAGTAATATTGAGAAATGTTATGTTTACTAACTTTTCTATTTGAATATATATTAAAATGTAAAATTTATTCCTGTGATGCAAAGCTGAATTTTCAGCATCATTA
>NW_015736056.1:0-356 GCF_001515625.1 Sinocyclocheilus rhinocerous
CAATATATCTTACCGAGCTTCTTCTATAGCAAGCCTTTGCAAACACAGACTGAGGACTTCTCGTTCATACTGATCCCCCATGATGGTCGCGTCACCTGACGATCCAGCGTCAAACTCAAACAAACCGCTTTAAATGCGTCAGGTGAGTGTAATGTAATGTGCCGGAGCACATGGAGTTACTTATGCTGCACACTGGACTTCAGGCGGGTCTCAAACTCTGCGTTTGGACGGAATATAGTCCCGGAAGCCCAGCAACAATCGACAAAGTTCTTCATCAATTAGTTTTTTTAAGGCAGAGGTAAGAGCTTTTAATTCACTTGAAGGTGTTTTGAAACTGTCATTACAGCTGCCATACG
>NW_015736057.1:0-356 GCF_001515625.1 Sinocyclocheilus rhinocerous
CACACACACACACACAAAATATTTACTTTTTGGCTGAAATGATCCCTTATAAGGACGAGGCAGCTTCTTTAAGGCTTACCAGTAAATGATTGGTTAAAATCATCAACACTCATTTATGGACAAAGCTTTATTACATTGTTTAGTTATAGTTTGCGATGCAGCGGCTGTCAGATCTAATACGTTTGGCTGCTGCTTCTTTCAACAGAAGTTTATTTGCGAATTGTCCATTACACTGTGCCTTGTTTACAAAAACAATCTGCAGTCAAATGCTCTGAACAAACTTAAAATCTTTTGACGTGATCCAAGATGCCGTGTATTAATTTAATATTTATGCCGTGTATTAAAAATCCACTATC
>NW_015736058.1:0-356 GCF_001515625.1 Sinocyclocheilus rhinocerous
CAACTCGTCCATCTTTTTCCTCAGTTCTCCAGAACTCACGCTCTGGCGGAAGTCCAGCGCTCTCTTCTCCATCTGCTCCCTGTAATCCTGCATGTAGGGCTCCAGCAGGTTCTTCAGGTCCTGCAGATGCTCCGTCACCTTCTCGCGCACAGCCTCCACGATGGGCACCAGCTTGGACTTGGTCTCCTCCCAGTTGGTTCCGATCTTCTCCTTCAAGCTCTTGACCACAGGCTCCAGCTTGGTCCTCATCTCCTCCATGTGCTGGCGCTGCTTGGCCAAGTACTCCTCGAGGAAAGGCTTCAGCTCGTCACTGTACTCCTGGAAGTGCTTCTCCAGCACCTGCCTCAGCTCCTTGC
>NW_015736059.1:0-356 GCF_001515625.1 Sinocyclocheilus rhinocerous
TCTTTCAGAGTAACACCATCAACCTTTTCCAAGATATAAATGCACATTCAATGAGGAACATTAATAATCCATAATTTACACCAGCCACACCTCCTGTAGATGGGACCATTTGTCTACAGGAATGGCTGGAGTTCAGCACATCAACACTGTAAGCTTTGGAAGATTCACCTTGTTTCGCCATAGGAACAGACGCACGTAGAGGACTTTGTGTCCCCACTCTGGCAGAAGCCATCTTTCTCAATTACACTGGTCTCTCTACAGGAAGGGGGCCAGAGGAAGCTCTCATCAAGCATGCATTTATCTTTCAGATACAGTCTCCGATAGCCGCTCCTGCGGCCAGCTGTCAGCCACGCCTC
>NW_015736060.1:0-356 GCF_001515625.1 Sinocyclocheilus rhinocerous
CACAGAAAAACAGTCGTGGATCATCCAGGAAACAACACAGATTATAAAGATTCAACTTTTGAACGGGGTCATTTTTTATGAACCCAGTTATTATTTTGTCTTGTGGAGTATATATAAACAACTGTTATGTGAAATAGCTTTTTCAGGAGAACGCTAAATAAAAATAACATGCAATTTTCATGATCCGTCTTATTTAGTTAAAATTATTAACATATTTGTATATTCTTCAAGGGGTATGTAATCTTATGAGCACAACTGTATATGTTAGTCTTAGTGGACTTGCCATGTAAGCTGCTGCTGCTGTTACTGCTGCTGACCTTATTGCATATGCATTTGTAGGAGTTTCCCTTTCAGAC
>NW_015736061.1:0-356 GCF_001515625.1 Sinocyclocheilus rhinocerous
ATATATATATATATATATATACATATGTGTGTGTGTGTGTGTATACATTTCTCATATAAAAAATACAAATAAAACAGTGTGACAAAGGCAATGTGCAGCTACCCAATTTAATTTCTCCTAGCAATATTGCAGAAAGACTGGCATTGTTACAGTTTTGTATTTTAGTATTGACCGGCACTCGCATTCCTATTTCAAAGGCTGATTTACTAGGGATTTTTCAACTGTTGGATGCTATATGATCCAGTATGTTGTAACACAGAATGAGATTTCCGTCTGCTTTGCAATTTGTAACCCATAATACACTGTGACAGAAAGGTCCCGTAGGATGTGTTATGTCGGCCAAGTTTATGCCTGCA
>NW_015736062.1:0-356 GCF_001515625.1 Sinocyclocheilus rhinocerous
CACCACCGGCTCATTGATCCCATCCAGAATGTCTTTGGCCTCTTTCTTCACGCGCAGCTTCCCATTATCATCGTTTTCAATGAGACACACTGGAGCTGCTGGCATGTATTTACTACAAGACATGATCCTAAGTAAAAACCATACACACAAAATTAAACAGACTTACCATACAGTGTGCCATACATTGAGACAGTTTGAGTCTGAGTTTCAGCATAGCTGTGATAAACTGTTTTCAATCGAAAGTGTTTTAAGATTCAGTTCAAGCTGAAAAACAACAGCAGTAACACTTTATAATAACCTTCAGTTGAAACTCATTTATAAGTGATTAGTTAATGATGAACTAATCATTTACAAAA
>NW_015736063.1:0-356 GCF_001515625.1 Sinocyclocheilus rhinocerous
AAGAAATGTTTCTTGAGCACCAAATCAGCATAATAGAATGATTTCGGAAAGATCATGTGACACTGAAGACTGGAGTTATGAAGCTGAAAATTCAGCTTTGCATCACTGGACTAAATTACATTTTAAAATATATTAAAATTTGTTATTTTACATTGTAATACTGTAACAATAATACTGTATTTCTGATCAAATGCAGGCTTGGTGAGCATAAAAGGCTTTTGAAAGTCATGTTCTTTAGGGATGCACCGAATGTTCGGCAACCGAAGTTATTCGGTCAAAAAATGCTCTTTCGGTGTTCGGCCAAATAAGCTAAAAGACTGAATAAATTGTACCGAACAATGATATGACGCGATCAA
>NW_015736064.1:0-356 GCF_001515625.1 Sinocyclocheilus rhinocerous
CATCTGTTCACCAGCAGCACTCATTTTTCAAGAATTTTCATGTTCGTTCATTTGGTTGCTGCAGGCTCATTGAGGAAACTCTCAAGAGAAGCCCAGAGATATCAATATCTCATACTATCTGATACTCAATCCCACAGTTTTTTTGTTCCTCGCATTATGGCTTCACACGTTTCTTGGGTTGCACAAGTTAGAAGAGTCACTCCGTTCCATGAATCAACCTCTTTGTAATTATGTGCATGTCATCAGTGATGTGCAGAGGTTCCATCGCTGGAGCGGCTCTCTGTGCTGTAATGCCGCTGTGATTGCGCAAGGATCCGGTGTGCACTGTGGCATGGTGAGCGCAGGTGTTAGTCTGG
>NW_015736065.1:0-354 GCF_001515625.1 Sinocyclocheilus rhinocerous
ACACGAGGGCAATAATGATGGACCAGATGGGGTTTTTGAGCGAGCGGTTTAGACGAGCTGCGGGTGGCTCATGAAGGACACACACACACACACACTCACTCTCTCATAAACACACACACACACACTCACACAAACACCAGGACTGACGTTCACCGCTGACTCACTGAAGTACCAACAAACTGTCCTCTGGGTTCAAAGACAACTGATTTTTATCAGCCAAGTGTTAAAATACGAGTTCTCAGTATGTTTGTGTATGGAAATGTGAGTGTGAGTGTGTGTGTGTGTGTCTGTGTGTGTCTGTGTGAGTGTGTCTGTGTCTGTTTCTGTGTGTGTGTGTGTGTGTGTGTGTGTGTG
>NW_015736066.1:0-356 GCF_001515625.1 Sinocyclocheilus rhinocerous
GCCTTGGTAGAAGTGAGCCAGCCTTTTCATCCACACACATCAAGAGGTTGGAGTGCATGGAGGATTTTGAGAGAGAGGAGCAACGCCTCTCTGACACCAAAGCTTTTGATACCCTGGTAGGATTTACAAGAGAGAGTGTCTCATGAGCAAAATGGCATTTATTTAAGGCATAAAGCAGATTAAATAATAAGTGATCTGTGTAGTATTTTGACTTGATACTTCATAGATACATTCTTGGAACACGTGAGAAATATATATTACACATTGTATAAAAGGGCATAATAGGTCCTCTTTAATGCTTTTCATGATATATCCTACACACATTACACAAACTTTGTTAAATAGATTGTCCCTGA
>NW_015736067.1:0-356 GCF_001515625.1 Sinocyclocheilus rhinocerous
TGATATTTGGTCATATATTTCTACATTTTACTAATAGCTGTGTCAGTGGGTAATGGATTGTTTGTGAATTGTGAGTAAATGTTGTGTAAATAAATTTTTCTTTTCATTTTAACAATGTTGTGGCATCTCATGTGCTATCACTGTAGTACATTCACCAATTTTGAAAGTTTGGGGTTGGTACGATTTTAATCAAAGAAGTCTCTTATACTCACCAAGGCTGCATTTATTTATACAGTAAAAACAATAATATTGTGAAATACTATTACAGTTTAAAATAACTTACTTCAATGTGTTTTAAATGTAATTTATTTCTGTGATGGCAAAGCAGAATTTTCAGCATCATTACTCCAGTCTTC
>NW_015736068.1:0-356 GCF_001515625.1 Sinocyclocheilus rhinocerous
ATGTTAAAAAAAATATAGTTTTTTTTTTCCATTGGAATATTGATACTTTGTCACAAGAAAAAAATATTGCAATACGTTCCCCAATATGAAATACATTCTTTATTTCTTGTAGCTGTGACTTTATTTCTCACAAATGTAAGATTATGCCAATTATCACTTTATACTTCACAATGTGATTTTATATCTGACAATGAGACTTTACTGTATTTCTTGCATTTTAGCTTTAATTCTAAATATTATGACTTTTTTTACAATTTGGACGTGATATCCCACAAATTGGCTTTATTTCACAATGAGATAAAGTCACAAGTATGACTTTAAAGGGATAGTTCACCCAAAAATGAAAATTACCCCAT
>NW_015736069.1:0-356 GCF_001515625.1 Sinocyclocheilus rhinocerous
GCAGACCAAAACACCCAAACTTCCCTTTTTCAGTCAATATCCTACAAAAAAAAAAAAGTGTCCTCTTTAGAGTAAGCAGTTCATGTAATGTTCTCTCATGTAACCCTTTCCTCACTAGCATGACACCACAATTGTAGCCCTGCAGGAAGCTCTGAATGTCTTTAATGGCCTGCAGCCACCTTATGCCTCATGTCATCTAATTGAACTTCACCAGGAAGAGAACGGGTAACTGTGAGAACTGTGTTTTTCCTAAATTCATGTTTCAAGTAGACATTCTTTGGTCAACTAAAATATACCTTTGCTCTGCTCTCTCAGGCTGTTTACAGTGCAGATGTTTTATCGCAATGACACTAATG
>NW_015736070.1:0-356 GCF_001515625.1 Sinocyclocheilus rhinocerous
AACACAAAAGAAGATATTTTGAAGAATGTGGGTAACCAAACAGTAACTGGTAGCCATTGACTTCCATAGTATGGAAAAAATACTGTGGGAGTCAATGGCTATCAGCAACAAATGATGACAAAATTTTCATTTTTGGGTGAACTTATTCCTTTAACCACTGTGGCAGGGTCAGTGAGTTGAATTCAAGAAAAGTCTGATTTGTGAACAAATGATTTGGACCGTTTTTTGAACTGGAATCAAGTGATTCATAGAGAAGATTTGACTCAAAAAACGATTAATTCATGAATCATATATAGTTACTTCTCTAATGAGCACGCCTAAAAGAGCGGATGTCGAGATAGTCAATCAATAAAAAC
>NW_015736071.1:0-356 GCF_001515625.1 Sinocyclocheilus rhinocerous
CAGCAAGCACAAACTTGCGCTGCAATTCAAATCCAACCTCCCCCCGTCCTCTGCAGGCCTTCGGCAGCAAAGGTTCAAGGTAGGATCAGCACAGGGCCCGGGGCAAGGAATAAGAAGCATACAGACAATGCAAAGGATGCCATAAACCTCTCATAATGAACAGACGAAGGGGCCCCAACAATAGCAACCTTCAATCACTATCAGTCATCACATCTCCACAAACATAAACTTACAGACCTAGAGAACTTCAGGCTGACTTTTATATTGGAGGTACAAACATTTGAAATATGAACGTATCGGAATGTTGTTGTTGCTCAGTGAGCAAAAGTGACGGAAAAATAAAAACAGTAACACCT
>NW_015736072.1:0-356 GCF_001515625.1 Sinocyclocheilus rhinocerous
GCAGCTGCCACCATCACAATAATCAAGCGCTCCCCTCCTCCATGCTAGCGGAGTGATATCAGGACAACAGCCGAGCGAAGAGCAGCCACCAGCCTGCGAGCAGCACGCCAGCTCCGCGCAAAACACGGCGCGGAATATAGTGCGCCGGACGCGGACTCAATATTGACTTCAGAGGAGGTGAATGCTTTACCGGCGGGTTGGGGTACTGCATCTGATACTCACGAGTTCATGAGAGCACAAAGCGCTATCTATCTATCGGACTGTGAGGTATTACGGGGAAACATATTTTCACACTAAACACGTACAAAAATACAATACAAAAATAAAATAAAATATATTAGAAAAATGTAAAAAAA
>NW_015736073.1:0-356 GCF_001515625.1 Sinocyclocheilus rhinocerous
AATTAAAAAAAAAAAAAAAAAAAAAGGAAATGCCACTTTCCTGAATCACAAAACAAATTAAAAAGTGCGAAATTCCAAAAGTGGTAAATGTTGTGCTGATGTTTGTTCATACAGGTTGAATAACTTGGTGTACTTTAAACATAGCCATTGAGTTAAAATACTACATGTACCTGCAGGTCCCCACCCTGGTCGCGAAAACCATCAAGGGGGCATATTGGGAAACAAGTTTAAAACCACAATCAGTTCTACTGGGGGATGCAATGAGAAATAAAACTACTCATTTGAAGTTAAAGCATTAAGTTAACTGCATGAGCAGCATACAAAATATCTGCAGTGCTTCAAGGAAGTGGGTGTTC
>NW_015736074.1:0-356 GCF_001515625.1 Sinocyclocheilus rhinocerous
CAGTTTTAGTTTTTTTAATTATTATTTTTAATGATTTTAATTATGCTAATTAATAATTAATACCAAATAATGCTAATTAATAATTTTTAATTATTCTTTTTACTAATTATTTATTTTAACTATTTTTAACTGCTAATAATTTTTTAAAGATTATTTTAACTGCTAATTAATCATTTTTAATGGAACTGTTTTTTTCAATGTATTTTTTAATTGCATATTGTCTTTTCTTTCTTTCATGCATTTTTTTTATTTTGCATTATAATCCAATTTATGTTAGTCTGATCAAATAATGACATGAAATGAGAAATACTATGGCTAACTTAACCAATCAACACGGTAACGGAGCTTGATTGAAA
>NW_015736075.1:0-356 GCF_001515625.1 Sinocyclocheilus rhinocerous
TTTTTTAATTTATGCTCAGACAAATTACTTGTCCCTGGAAACCTTTGCTGCAAACGTCACAGCGCTGATTAGGACACAGGGTAAATGAAGTGTGTCAGGTTCTGAACACTGGAGGCTGATTTCCAGCTGCACAGATTGTCTTGCAGTGACACACTGCTGTGCGGATCAGGAGCTGTGCTGGAATCATCCTGATGGAGCTGGCAGTGAAATGAGAGACACAGTTTAGAGGTCAGAGGCTTGTAAACAACTCCAAACTTTAGAGTGATTCATGTAACATCTTTTCTAATTAATTCCATATTTGCTTTGTGCCAAAAGCTTTCTAAATATATGAGCAAAATTCTGTTAAGCTGGATTTA
>NW_015736076.1:0-356 GCF_001515625.1 Sinocyclocheilus rhinocerous
CCAAACTACCTATTTTCCTGAGAGGCTTTTATTTTTATTATAAAATCAAGATAATCATAAAGGGGTTAAAAGGAGAAAGTGCAAACCAGGGACAGATGATGTGGGATTGTGCAGAGATCAGGGTGTGTTGTCTTTGAGAGCTGAAGTTTGCAAAGTTGGTAAAAATCCATATTTATGGAGGTTTTCCAAGGCACAAGGGCAGGAGGTTGTCAACTAGACTGGACTGTAGAAAACACTGAGTATGCAGCATGATTTAAGCTAAGAGACTATTGAATAACCCTTATAAATAACTTCAGGCCTTGCATTTGTGTCTAAAATGTAATATAGGCATAGAATGTCATATTGTTTCATAAACA
>NW_015736077.1:0-356 GCF_001515625.1 Sinocyclocheilus rhinocerous
CAAAATACAGTAAAAACAGTAATATTGTGAAATATTACAATTTAACTGTTATATTAAAGGCGTAATAACTGTTTTCTATTTGAATATGTTTGAAAATGTTATTTAGTCCTGTGATGCAAAGCTAAATTTTAGCTGTCGTTACTCCATGTCTTCAGTGTCACATGATCCCTTGAGATTTTTTTTAAGGAATTAATACTTTTATTCAGCAAGGATGCATTAAATTGATGAAATGTGACAGTAAAGACATTTATTATAATGTTACAGAAGTAAATGCTATTCTTTTAAACTTTCTATCCATCAAAGAATCCTGTAAAAATGCATCACGGTTTCCACAAAAATATGAAGCAGCACAACTG
>NW_015736078.1:0-356 GCF_001515625.1 Sinocyclocheilus rhinocerous
CCCGGGTATGTCACATAACCTGCTTTTTGGAATACCCCCCTGATGTGCTTGGTTTAGGTTTAAAAAAAATCACAACAAGAGAGAATTCATATTGCTTGGCAATTTATGATTAGATACATCTTTTAACTGGATTAATGAATTTGCTCTTGGTCGACAAAGAGATAGTCCCAACCCAAACTCATGCCAGTGGTTGAGCCAATGTTGTTGCATCAGACTGATTGAGGCACTAAAACAACAACAACATGCTGATAGTACCAGACCCAAAGTGTTTACACTTCACAGGCAAACCAACCTTCGGAAGTCTTACTTTTAGCCTCTGAATATTAAGCTGGAATGATCAAATGTTTTTAACATCC
>NW_015736079.1:0-356 GCF_001515625.1 Sinocyclocheilus rhinocerous
GGATTGCATTTAGCCTTTTTAGCTTAGTCACCTCTGATCACCATTAACTTCCTTTATATGGAAAAGAGCAGCTTGAACATTCTGCTTTACACTTTTCTTTTCGAGTTCCCTGGAAGAATGTCCTACGGGTTTGGAATGACAAGAGGGTGAATTAATAACCAAATTTAAATTTTTGCGGAAACTATTGTTTTAAGCTAGCCACACTATTACACAGAAATTGCAAATCAAACAGAATCTGTTCGTACCTCCCGTAGGCGAAGCGTCTGTCTTTGTGATGGTCTCCAAAGGTGTCCCATAGCCGGAGGGACACGCTTACGTCATCCACAACGTCTCTGGAACGTTCTAAGACCTGTGAG
>NW_015736080.1:0-356 GCF_001515625.1 Sinocyclocheilus rhinocerous
CCTGGAGGCCTTCCTTGTCCCCGTCCTGCACCAGCCTCCAGGGCTGCAACCAAAAGTTAGCCTGGATTCTGGTGTGCAGATTTATTTTTGAGCCTGATCTTTCCTCACAGATTTGGTGTCATTTGAGCAGAATGTGTTTTTGCTGTGTTTATTGTCTTTGGACGGCCTCCCCCACAGTGCAGTTTGGAACAGCAGAGGAATATTTCCTCTCCACCGTGTCCCTCAGGTCTTGTCTCTGTGTGCCCTTCCGTGGCCCTTTATCGCTGTCTGAATGTGGACACAATCGCACTTCTGACAGCTAAATGCCCTTAAAGCAGCTGAGGAGCCGGTGAGGAACCAGAGTTGACAGGAAGTGG
>NW_015736081.1:0-356 GCF_001515625.1 Sinocyclocheilus rhinocerous
CCTGGTAGCAGGAAACAATAGTCTTACTGAACCACTCTTGAATTTTGTTGATTTTATTTTAAGACCTTTAGTCACATCCCTTCCGAGCTATTTGAAAGACACAGCAGACTTTTTTTGCAATGTTTAGCAACCATACAGAATGTTCATCAGGATGTTATATTGGCAACTATGGACGTGACCTCATTGTATACCAATATTCCACATCATGAAGGTCTATTGGCCCTAGAACATTTTCTTGATCTGCGTGATGATGATTGTCTTCCGATCAAATTTATCATTGAAATGGCTGAAATGGTACTCACTAAAAATGAAAATCAATAGTATCTACAGATTGAGGGCACGGCATGGGGGCCACG
>NW_015736082.1:0-356 GCF_001515625.1 Sinocyclocheilus rhinocerous
AAATTACAAAAGAAGATGGAGCTGTATTTAGACCTGAAAAGAGACACAGAGAGAGAGAGAGAGAGACACAGAGAGAGACATAGAGAGAGAGAGAGAGAGAGAGAGAGAGAGAGTATCTGTTTCCATTACCGCCATTAAACTGTTAGGGAGACGATTGCGAGTGTGTTTCTGTGTGGACAGTCTAATGAAATCCAGCACGAGTATCAGTCTAATAAAAGCATTATAACACCTCCTACTCTAATTACCATATAATGGGGTTTGTTTATTAGACATATATTACTGCCACGGCTATTCAAACAGTAAAGCGTGTCATGGTTTCAAATGTAAACGTCAAAACAATTATTACAATAAATAAA
>NW_015736083.1:0-356 GCF_001515625.1 Sinocyclocheilus rhinocerous
TCCACAAGTCATCCACACCACTCCAGTCCATCAGTTAACATCTTGGCATTTTAACTTTAAACTTTTTTTCAGAGTCCCACGAATACGAGTCCTCTATTCACAATACTTCTTTCTCCAGTCGTCTCATCTGAATCAGGTGAAAAATATGCACAGATCAAGCACTGTTTGCAAGCAAAAACAGTCCAAAACTATTCTAAACAAATATGTCATGGATGTGAGAGAGGGGAACAGAAGATGGACTTTTTCACTGGAGGAACTGTTATTATGGACTTGTATTTTGGCTTGAAGCAACGGTTTAAAGTTAAAACATCTGGATGATGGATTTGTTTCTTACAAACATGCAGCTTTTCACTTCA
>NW_015736084.1:0-356 GCF_001515625.1 Sinocyclocheilus rhinocerous
TGGGAAATAGTGATAACAATGCACATCTCCTAGCATCAGGGTTTGTTTACTGCTCCGAGAAACTTATGTCCAAATATAAGGCACCATTACAGTGTTTTATAGCTTGTTTGCTGACATTATGTAGCGTCTTCAAAGGTAATGTCGGATTCCTCCGGCTTTAAATTGGTTCTACTAAATCAGGTGCACCCTCCATAGAGGACACCGGAGGCTCCTCTACATCTTTAATGTTGCATGCCATTCCAGATCCGAGAATGCCTGAATGCTCTTAATCTTGACTGAAATGGAGGAAACATTGTGGTGCAATAGCGCTCTCTTCATTTGAGGGTAACTTATGGAAGTAATATATTCCAGCATGC
>NW_015736085.1:0-356 GCF_001515625.1 Sinocyclocheilus rhinocerous
TGATGGGAATATCCCTGACATTCAAGTTTGACAAACTGCAATGACATACCACTTACAAAATTGTGGTAGGTGTTTTGAATCATGATTATTTAGGGAATCACCTCAAGCAGAATCCTGAGCAGGAGCGGCTTAACTGTACATTTTTACCGCTTGGTTTCCTTAATGTATAAATCAATGCTTTCCTCATCACACTAAATGACATGCATTATTGTTTTGTTGAAACATCTGCCTGAGGCTGTGCCTGAGAACTCCACACCTAAACCAAAAAGTCTTCAGTGTCACGCTTTTCTTCAGAAATCATTCTAATATGCTGATTTGCTCTTCAAGAAACATTTCTGATTATTATCAATGCTGAA
>NW_015736086.1:0-356 GCF_001515625.1 Sinocyclocheilus rhinocerous
CTCTCCCTCTCCCTCTCGCTCCTCTCCTTTTCCTCTGTCTCTCTATCTCTCCCATGTAAATCGTGGGTGATTTATCTGTGGCATGAATTAGACATGTCTGTGAGACAGGCTAGAAGACATTTTATATCCCCTAAAGTGGCAGGCTACAGATTTCATTACCTGCTTATATTGTGATTCTTGCAAGGCTTCGCAGCGGTGCAGGAACTGATGCTGCCTTTGTGCCATGTGCGAAAGATTAAAACTTAATCTCCTGCTGTGCTCCTCTCAATTACCTTAGCAATAATGCTAATTGATGTGATGTGCCAATACCAATTTAGCATTGCCTGTTGTGTCTGATTATGATGCATCATCTCACT
>NW_015736087.1:0-356 GCF_001515625.1 Sinocyclocheilus rhinocerous
GAATTTTGAATGTTCTAATGATCTGAACATTCTTTGACCTTGTTTCTGTATAATCTGAATGTTTGAATTTAGAATTTTTATTTTTTTTGAACTTAAGAATGTTGAATGTCACAGTTCTGCTGTTTAAAAATACAAATGTATAAAATACATAGGATTAAAACAACAAAAAAATACTATCTCCATAGTTTAAAACTCACACTGATTTTCTGCTCATTACCTTGTGACAGTAAATGTGCCTCTAATGAATTAAGTTTCTTTTTCATCTCTTCAAATTGCAGCAGTTTTTTCATCTGTGCCTCCAGAAGTGTCTCTGTAGAGAAAAAGCCTCCTCTGTTTTCTTCCAGCATCTGCTCGAT
>NW_015736088.1:0-356 GCF_001515625.1 Sinocyclocheilus rhinocerous
CTTTTTCACTAGGGATACGACAGCTAGTTTTGGACGGGTTTAAAGGGTGTGGAGTGGAAGCAGAGTTTTGGAAACACTGTTGTATTTTCGGACAGTGGAAGGTGGGGTGCGTTTAAGCGGTCTGGTTAGAAATCATCTTGTTTAATCTGTAAATCATCTGTTTAGTCATCATCCTCGCAGTTTGGTTTGGTGCCACTGGTGGTGCAGAAATTACACACTGTGGCTTTAAATTCTGTAAAATACCTCTGTGTTGACCAGCCATTATTTGGCAGCCATTTATTTCAAGGCTTTCCTGGCCTAAAGGCATCCACCGATTAGTCTCAGAGTGTGACAGAACACTCAAAGATTCATAGGCA
>NW_015736089.1:0-356 GCF_001515625.1 Sinocyclocheilus rhinocerous
CTTTTCTGTATCTAAAGTCATATCGGACCCCAATGGTCGTTTTATTATTGTTACAGGGAAAGTCTGTGGCACTAGTCTGATCCTGGCTAATGTATATGGCCCAAACTGGGATAATGTGGATTTCTTAAAAAAATTGCTCTTTTCTCTTCCAGATATAGACTCTTCTCAACTCATTCTCAGTGGTGACTTCAATTGTTGTCTCGATCCCATGATAGAATGCTCATCTAATAAGCCCCTCTCTCCATTTAAGTCATCCAACTGTTTATGGAGCAGTATGCAGTCTCGGATGTATGGCACTTTTTCAATCCTAGCAATAAGCAATTTTCTTTCTTTTCTCCCGTGCACGGTACTTTTTC
>NW_015736090.1:0-356 GCF_001515625.1 Sinocyclocheilus rhinocerous
GGTGAGTAAATCATGGGGTCATTTTCATTTTTGTGTGAACTATCCTGAAAACTTTATTAAAAAAAATTTTTTAAATGAAAAAAAAAAAAAATTTTTTTTTATTAAGTATAAGATTTCAGACTAAATTAAGGCTGTATACCAAATCACATACTACTTATTACTATGTATTGCAAGTATGTACTTTGCGGGTACACTACTAGGGTTGTGACGGTGAGGAAAGTTTCCCACCGGTTAATCGATGTGTGACAACACCGGTAATACCGGTGTCACCGCGGGGGCGGGGGCAGTCCCTCTTTTCCTCACTTTCCTTTGCTTTTAAAAGCTGCGTGCGCATTTTACTTTCACTTTCAAATAGC
>NW_015736091.1:0-356 GCF_001515625.1 Sinocyclocheilus rhinocerous
CTGCTACAAGACGGTCATTGGTACAGGCTCAGAGAAGAGTGCCGATGAGTGAAAAAAAGACCAAGACAGGAAGAAGTCTACTTTCAGAAGCAAGGGTCATGCCAGTATAAAAAGAACAGTCAAGATCAACCTTGTTTTCTGTCTCTTGAATCTATGTGTGAGTATAGTGCATTGAAATCCCCACTTAATATTTTATACACAAAGTCAGCAGTGTCATAAATCTAAACTGATCGGCTTCTAAACGCTTATCAAGGATTCACACCACTTCAGTGACAACAATACCTCAGATCAGATTTGTATGCCTTTTGTAGTGCAAGAAATGGATTCCGTTAAACAAAAGAATATATATATATATA
>NW_015736092.1:0-356 GCF_001515625.1 Sinocyclocheilus rhinocerous
CTGATAGAAGATGTTACCATCAATAGCAGATACTTCCAAACCTGAAAGTACATATGCAGGTACAACTCTTTCCTGTCCCATAGTTTGTAAGAGAAACTGAGTTTTTCTACCAGAAAGATTAAGCCGCTGCATAAGGCTTTCAGTACAAAAGGTCGCTGAACTGCCAGGATCCAGGAATGCATACGTCTGGATTATATGATCTCCTTTACTGGCCTTGACTTGAACTGGTAAAATAGAAAGAAGACAGCGATCCTTTCCGGCCCCTGTATGACCACATGTTTCAGCAGATTCCAAGAACTTGTGTGCCTCCGACTCCTTGGAAGCTCTGTCGGAGTTGGCTGTATTTCTGTCTACAT
>NW_015736093.1:0-356 GCF_001515625.1 Sinocyclocheilus rhinocerous
CTGGTTTAAATGGTCACCCAAGCTTAGATACAAGCCCAAGACCCTTCTAAAACCAGCAAAACAGACCAGACTATGTGACCAAACCACCTTAGACTGTCAAGTCTGGTCTGTTTTACTTGCATCAAGCCAAGGAGTCCATCTAACCACCTTAAACTGTCTAATCCACGATGACTTGATCACCCAGTCAGGTCTGTTTTTGCTGGTTTTAGAAGGGTTTTGGGCTTGTATTAAGCTTGGGAGACCATCTAAGACAGTTCAGACCAGCTTAAACATGTATTCTGGTCTGTTTTGCTGGTCTCAGTTGGTCTAAGCTGGTTTAAATGGTCACCCAAGCTTAGATAAAACCTCAAAAACCT
>NW_015736094.1:0-356 GCF_001515625.1 Sinocyclocheilus rhinocerous
CGCTCTTACACACACACACACACTCACAGAGTCACTCTCGTGATCTAAAGCTGTTTGTTCCACCGCATTTTCCACGCCCCACTAGTAGTCCGTTCCGTGTCCTACAAACACACGCATGTGTGTGTTTGCGTGCCTGTCCGTGACTCTGTTCACACACACACACACGCTCCCTGCTGTTAGCTGACACTAGCGTAACGACTACGCCTCTCTCCCTCATTGCTCGGCGGCGTTTGCCGTTTTCCATCCTCCCATAACCTCTCCGAACCTGAGACGCTTTCACAGAGCTGTCAAACAAAAAAAAAAGCTGAAACCAAACTCTGTCCAGGCCGGCCAAAACTGCCCCCGCTGGCCTCGCC
>NW_015736095.1:0-353 GCF_001515625.1 Sinocyclocheilus rhinocerous
CGTCTTGTGCAGCGCAGGATGAAGAGTGATGGTGACAGTAAAGCAGTGCTGTGACTCGCTGACCCTCCTGTGCTACCACTCCTGGGACACCTGGGAAGAGTTTTTAACAATACCCATGACAGCTACGCTCTACACAGAGGAGTTATTTAAAACATTTACAAGTTTAGACATTTTCACTGCAGCATTTCATTTTAGTATGCAAGACCAGACTTATAAAATATACTCAGTACACGATAATATAAATACAGTAATGTAAAATGTAATACACAAATCACACACACACACACACACACACACACACACACACCCACATGTCTGGTCAGCTATCCTTGTGGGGACTCTCCATAGGCGTA
>NW_015736096.1:0-356 GCF_001515625.1 Sinocyclocheilus rhinocerous
CGCTCGGCCTGCAGAACACACACACCAGAGCTATTACCCTCAACTATTAGAACCATTCTCTTCATTACACTGAAGCTGCAACACAATAACATAAATATTAGATGAGAAATTACATTAAATGACAATTAGAAATTCACAACTAACTGAATAAGTTTAAGTTAACTATAATTTATAATTATATGCACTATAATTACTAGCTGGAAATAAATAAAAACTAAAACTGAATTTGCTGAACGGAAGTGAACTAATAAAAATATATTAGTAAAATAAAAATAATTAGATCTACATGTAAAAATTAAAAAGACAAAAGCAAACAGCAAAATGACTAAAAAATAAACTAAAATATTAATAAATAA
>NW_015736097.1:0-351 GCF_001515625.1 Sinocyclocheilus rhinocerous
GCCACATGTCACGTCACTCACACGCACACACACTCAGACACTCACACACACACACACACACACTCTCTCACGCACACACACACAGAGCATCTGTCAGTAAATATTTTATGGCATTTACGCTGCTGGAAAGATTCTGTGTGTTTCTGCTTCAGTTTGACGGTTTGTTTCCTTTTGAGTGTTTGACTCTCTGTGTGTGACAAACAGAAGAGCTTACACTGTGTGTGTGTGTGTGTGTGTGTGTGTGTGTGTGTAGCTGTGTCCGCAGTACTGGCCGGAGAACGGCGTTCATCGTCACGGGCCGCTGCAGGTGGAGTTTGTGTCGGCTGATCTGGAGGAGGACATCATCAGCAG
>NW_015736098.1:0-356 GCF_001515625.1 Sinocyclocheilus rhinocerous
ATACATCAATGGAAAGCTTGTTTATTCAGCTTTCAGAAGATGTATCTCTCAATCTCAATTTACCCTTATGACTGGTTTTGTGGTCCATGGTCACATATAAAAAAAAAAAAAAACATCATGCTCAATAGTAGTATACGCTACTTCAAAAGTTTACATTAAATTGATCATTTATAATGTTATACAGCATTTATAAATGCTGTTCTTTTGAACTTTCTATTCATCGAAGAATCATGAAAGATAAAATGTATCACAGTTTCCACAAAAATATTTAGCAGCACAACTGTTTTCAACATACTGATAATAATCCAAACCGTTTCTTGAGCAGCAAATCAGCATATTAGAATGATTTCTGAAGA
>NW_015736099.1:0-356 GCF_001515625.1 Sinocyclocheilus rhinocerous
GGGCCACCGGGAGTTGTTGGACCACAGGTGAGTTTTGTGCTTTTATCAAGCAAAATGGGTTTCTTTCTCGAGAAATTGTTAATAAAATTCCTCAAAAATCAATAAATCTTTCAAATCAGTTCAAAAAACGTATGGAACTGTACAAGCTTTACTCAAGTCTAGTTCTTGTTTAGGGTCCCTCTGGTGAGACTGGACCGATGGGTGAGCGTGGTCACTCAGGACCCCCAGGACCACCCGGTGAGCAAGGTCTTTCTGGGCCTTCTGGTAAAGAGGGAACCAAAGGAGATCCCGGTCCCTCCGGCGGCCCCGGTAAAGACGGACCCCCTGGACTGAGAGGATTCCCAGGAGAGAGAGGA
>NW_015736100.1:0-355 GCF_001515625.1 Sinocyclocheilus rhinocerous
AATGTCTAAAGTGGACTATCGAAATAAAGTGTAACCAAAAAATCTATCTATCTATCTATCTATCTATCTATCTATCAAATGTGTGTGTGCATATATATTCAATAATGCTTTTTTCTTTTCTCATAAAAAAATAGAATAATTACAATTATTTATTTTAATCTTTCATTTTTAAATTCCAAAAGTGGAAAGGGAACATGAAATTAATCGCTGTAACACTAACCACCATACTGTGGCCCTGAGTAATGAATAATGTTGTGGCTACTTATGTTACTTACTATAAGAGATGCTCTCCTCCTGACCCACAAATCACATTACAACACATATCAAGTAAACCTGACAAGTGAGTTGAAATGCT
>NW_015736101.1:0-356 GCF_001515625.1 Sinocyclocheilus rhinocerous
TAATAGGCCTACAATTCAACAAAAATCACACTATGAAAAGTGAATAGTAACTGTAGAGAGATCAAAATAGGATTATAACAAAATTATGACTTTACAAAACACATTAAAAATAAAACAATAAATATGAGAACATATGATAAATGAAACTGTATTTAACAAATATTTGGAACATTTTCTGACTGTATTTAACATTTTCACAAACTGAGTATTAAAGTAATTACAACTTTTCAAATGATTTTTTTCCAAGTTATTTTATGCTTATGCTTTTGGAAATGGAACTGGATTTATTATTATGCAAAATAATAATCAATTATTGTTTTGCATTTTAGGCTCATTTTGACCACAAAGTATGTGCT
>NW_015736102.1:0-356 GCF_001515625.1 Sinocyclocheilus rhinocerous
AAAAACAACATTTGTCTTTTTTGGACACTTTTACGTTAATAATTGAAAACAGTCAATGCTGCAAACATTTTGCACCATTTAACACTGAATATGACCACATTAAAACATCAGTAGAAACTATATACAGGAATATATACAGTAGAAACTACAACTGTTGGTCATAGCAAGCTGTGAATCTCAAATAATCAGTACATTTAAGTTTTGTTTAAGATATTTCTCATTTATTACACTCTTCTGAACAAATACAGCTCATACAAGACATTTCATTGAAATATATGAACATATACCATTTTTATGCAGTGCCTTTTTTCAACAGGCATCAACTAAATCAGGCCTAACAGAGCACAGAACCAGAG
>NW_015736103.1:0-356 GCF_001515625.1 Sinocyclocheilus rhinocerous
TACAATATTAAAGCAAACAAGCTTCTGGAATATTAAAATGCCATAATTTTCCCAGTTTTTATTTATTCATTTTTTTAAAGCAGAATGAGAAGGAGGTATGTAAATGAAAGCTGTACATTTCAAAACATGAAGATCTGCACTACCGTACATGTTTAAAACACTGAGCGATCCGTCTGGAGTGTTCTGATCTTCAGATAAGCCACTATATATAGACAGCAATCTCCTGAGTAAACTCTGGTCCTCACAGAAACGGACCCCATTCCACTCCAAAACCCCTGCTGTGGGTTCAGAAGTTTGCACTATTTATATAGTGCATACACAAAGTCTATTCCTGGAATTTCAACCTCTTGAGAATA
>NW_015736104.1:0-356 GCF_001515625.1 Sinocyclocheilus rhinocerous
AGAACGTGAAGATTAAAAATTACACTGTAACATGAAATTTATTAAAAAGTTTGCCACTTTATTTATTAATGTTATGTTACTATTTCTCAATTAATTACAGGAACACACACAAGAAAAACTGACAACAGTCAACAGCAGTCCAGAAGTCCTCAGGCTCCAGTAAAGGGGGACAGTCCTACTGACAGTGCTACTGTGGGTGGCTACCGTTTTTCAGTGGCAATGTTTCCAATTAATGAGAAAAATAAGGTAACAAGTGTGCTGGTTAGCACCACTGACACATGTCAGTAGTAATAATATTTACTATTAATAGGAATATAAAATCATTAACACATCTTCTGCATCATTAGGACAAAATC
>NW_015736105.1:0-356 GCF_001515625.1 Sinocyclocheilus rhinocerous
GATAGAAAGATAGATAGATAGATAGATAGATAGATAGATGATAGAATTTATTTATTTAGATTAAACACATAATAATAAACTAGACAAAAACACTGTTTTGTTTTGTTTTGTTTTGTTTTGTTTGGATTTCATGTGTTTTTCATGCAGATACACCAAAAAAGGCTGCCATTTTTAACCAAGCCTGAGTACACAGCTTTGGTTAGTTAGTGTTCAATCTCTAAATATACACCTCTAGATATGAAATCCTACACTTTTTCATCATAGTTGTTGAGGCTTATTTTCTTTTCTTCCCTGCACTGTTCCCCCTTCCTCTCGTCCCCTGAGAGGGCCGGCGGTCTAATTGATATGGAACTCAT
>NW_015736106.1:0-356 GCF_001515625.1 Sinocyclocheilus rhinocerous
TATATATTAATAAATAGTGAATCAGTGTTGTTAAAACCACATATTATAAATGTTTGTTCTTTTTTGGGTATAACTGGCCTTTGATCAGTTAAACCAACACAATTCCAGAATGTGATCTCCTGCACTACAAAGCTTGGCTTGTATAAAGTAAGCACCCGCTGGGGCAGCTAATGATTCTGAGCAGCATGAACTGTTTTGGAGGACAAAAGGTAAAGTTAAACCTCCCTGGGCATTCTGGGCACCACTCTACTGTATTGTCTGCTTCTTTGAGGGGGAAGAATAAGAATTGTGAGATTGAGTCAGTCTTTTATAGGTGCTTGTTGGCCGTAAATCAATATGTAAATTAGCTGATGCTC
>NW_015736107.1:0-356 GCF_001515625.1 Sinocyclocheilus rhinocerous
CGAGGGTTACCATACGTAACCGAGACGTTATGTCTTAAGTGAACAGTTGGGAGAAAATATACCTGCTGCTGCAGGCCTCTACAGTGTGACCATTTCAGTCACATTTGCGACTGAAAACTACTGTGTACTATGAAAAAAAATTTAGGAGCACCAGTGCGACTGACCCGACTAGCATATTTGTGTTTACACTCAGGGGAGCTTCAAAATTTTCTAATTACATGTTTTTGTAGCATTGAGTAATGTATCACAGACATATCTGTTGATTCCTTGGTTGAAATGTTAATCAGAATGCACTCACTGCTCAAAACACCGGAGTTTTGTTCAGTGCTGAGTTATGCAAGCTCACGAATCCTCTC
>NW_015736108.1:0-356 GCF_001515625.1 Sinocyclocheilus rhinocerous
TATATGGTGATTCGATAAACTTTCTTTTAAACAAGTCTCTGAGTACTTTATTAAGAGTAACTCATTATCTGAATTTAATTCATAAATCTCCAATGTGAGCCTCATAGAGGAACGAACTCTGCTGAGCTGATCAGGACATTGTGCTGTGGATCCTGGACTTCATGTTGCATTCTTCATCCATATAGGAGGTAAGGGCTGTATTTGTTTATAACAGCTACCGATGGGGGAAATATGTGATTATGAGGTTTGTTGGCTCCTTACAAGCAGAATAATATAACATGGCGCCCAACGTGTGAGGCTCGAATAGTTGGAGTAGAAAATTCAAGGATAATAGAGAACGTGTAGTAACCCAGAAA
>NW_015736110.1:0-356 GCF_001515625.1 Sinocyclocheilus rhinocerous
TATATCTTGAAAATACATCAGGAGATAACAGGATAAGGAAAAGTAGATTGAAAATAAAGAGAGTGAGATTGCTCCACGATTCTGAACAAATATTGAACATAAAATGCTGTCAAATATATATGAAACTACAGGTGATATTTCTTCCTGTACAGCATGGCACTAACCACACAAAAGTGTTTGATTCCCAGGAAAAACAAGAACTGATCAAATATCTTAAATTTGGAGTAAGTTGCTTTGGATAAAAGCGGCTGTCAAATGCATAAATGTAAATTTCTCTCCTGAAGTAGCCTATACATTTCTCAGGAGGAATTACATACACTGAAAAAAATGTTTCATTCATCCAATTAAAAAAATTT
>NW_015736111.1:0-356 GCF_001515625.1 Sinocyclocheilus rhinocerous
TATTGTTATACTTTGTTCTCAAATTGTTAATGTTAACAACATCAATGTTGCATCCTACGTGTATTCAGTGTGTATTAGCGTTACCTGTATATTTCAATTTCTGAACAGTCTAATCTCTAATTGTCATACAATTCCAATTTCATTGAAATAAACTTTTTTTAACCTCAAAAATGCAATTTAATTCTTCTTAGAACTTGTTCTCTTTGAAATACTAATCTTTTGTTAGTACAGTGTAATCCCACGTATCTGTAATCAGATGCACATTTAACCTTCATCCTTCCCTCGAGTCATTTTGACCCGAAATTTTTTATTTTTTTTTAATTGAGTGTTCATCTGAGTGGTACAAGACTTTGTGA
>NW_015736112.1:0-356 GCF_001515625.1 Sinocyclocheilus rhinocerous
TTTAAACTAATGTAAATGTAAAGATGGAGTTTGCTGCTTGACTGTAAACCGAGTTGCTCTGAGATGCTGAAAACACCAGATCATGAGCTGCTCATGTATAAATGGACACAGTGTTGCTCTTTACTCTGCAACTGACCCTTCACAATGATCTGCCCCCCTTAATTGCTGTTGCTATGTCCGACAAGCCATGGCGCTGTCACGCCACACATCACGTTCTCACACAGTGAAAAATACATTGCGGAGCAATGAGGAAACTGACAATGTGCCAACAGCCAAGACAGAACAGGCTATTTCTGGTGCGAAACAAAGTAAATAAATACCGTTTTGTGGCTCTTTAATGTGTCGTGACAGATCAC
>NW_015736113.1:0-356 GCF_001515625.1 Sinocyclocheilus rhinocerous
TACTCCTGAGCCCATGTGGCTATATTTAACACCACAGCATGACGGATTATTATGAAATGCCATCTGAGGGCTCAAAGGTCATGCACATTTAACTGAGGTTTCCTGCCTTGCCCTACACAGACTAAGATTTTTCTGGATTCCCTGAATCTTTTCACAATATTATGTATGGAAGTTGGTGAAAGACCTAAATTCTTTGCGATTTTTCATTGATGCCCTCACTTATTACCAATTGTGAAATGTTTCAAAACAGTTTAATTTAGATATTCTGTAACCTTTTCTCTTATATTTTGCCTCTGTCTCAACTTTTTTGGAGTGTGTTGCAGCTATCTAGACTTGTGCCGGTATTCGGTAATGCG
>NW_015736114.1:0-356 GCF_001515625.1 Sinocyclocheilus rhinocerous
TCACATACAACTGTCATCTGCAAATACTGCTAATGTAACCAATGACTTTTAACCAATAAGTGGATGTTTGAAGTCAAGTTCACAAGTACAGTTCATCACATCACAATACAAACATGTTGGAGGAATGTATCAAACTATTTCGGTGGTCCTGCTTGAAGAGTAAGGGAGATTTTTACTTTTTCTGTTCCAGCTCCTGTATTGTGAAACAAATTGCCACTTTCTTTAAAATCCTCTCCATGTATTGACACTTTTGGCCTCTATTTGTTTTGGCTTTTGATCTGAATATTGTGAATGATATGTAGCAGCCAGGATGGACGAGGCGAAGTATTATAGTGTTATTTTAACACTGCTATCTA
>NW_015736115.1:0-356 GCF_001515625.1 Sinocyclocheilus rhinocerous
TCATGGGTTCATGATCTGTCGAGGTCTGCCGTAGCTTGTCATGCCGGACTGGGTCGCCCCTTTATTGGACCCCATCTGCAGACCTATGACACTCTTCCCTTCTTTCAGCTGGTCATCAGAGAAATCTCTCCGGTTCTCCTGAGCTTTCCTGCAAGCAGACAGAGAGCAGATATTTAACATGTCAACAGTAATGAAATACAGATTTGATCTATGAGCCGGTGATCGTTGGTGCTCACTTGAAGAACCAGCTGGGATCTCCACGGAAGCTGCCCTCATCTTTAGTAACGGCGATGCTGCCAAGAGCCATGAGAGTCCTCTGCACCGCGGCCAAGTCCTTTCCTGACGTCACAGCAGCA
>NW_015736116.1:0-356 GCF_001515625.1 Sinocyclocheilus rhinocerous
TGGATGAAGGTCTAGTTTTATATATGTAAAATATATTCAGAATAAAAGCTATAAAAGGCAAATGTTTAAAATCACTGAATCATCAAAAAACTGTGTATTTACGGTATACATGTTTGAATATCTGCTGCCTACTTACATGGCCTTCTTTATGATACTTTAAAATCAGGCATTCAAATTCTGTGTGCGCTAAATCCTGTTTTGCATTTGACTGCATCTACTTGTGCTCTTAAAGTGAGCCTATGTTGTGTAGTTGTGTTGAGACTGAATGAACACTGCATCAAACTTTCAAAAATAAATAAATAAGGGCAAAGGGAAAGCAAAAGTGTGGTTAATGAGTGAAATCCAGTTGAATTATT
>NW_015736117.1:0-356 GCF_001515625.1 Sinocyclocheilus rhinocerous
TAAAGCTGTAGTACCCGTTTTATTTGCATCCAATAATAGTGTTTGACTGTAAGCTGTGTTGTGCAATAAATGTTTATGTACACACCTCCCTCAAACTGAACTTTCTAGAGAGATTTCTGGAGAATTTTCTTTTCAAGGCAGGACTTACTTGCACGCTTTCATTTTCATCTGTTTAAACCGTGGCACCCATTGACAACGGTGACAGCAGCTATACTATTATTAGGCTACTTGGTTAGGTTTGTAACCTAGTGATTGCATACATCAATCAGGGTAATGGTATATAACAGGCTTGTGAGTTTAATTACTTCTAGGGTACATTTACATTTACATTTAGTCATTTAGCAGACGCTTTTATC
>NW_015736118.1:0-356 GCF_001515625.1 Sinocyclocheilus rhinocerous
ATGACCCCTTTAAACTACCCACCTAAATTCAGAAGTTCCAAACTAAATTCGGAACTCCATACTACTCTTAGAAAGATACAAAAAGAGTAAGGGTACGTTTACACAACAATGACTGTACAAAAAATGTAAACGTTTTTCCTTTGCATTTTTGAAAAGATTCATGTACAGATAACAATGTCTGAACACGTAATATGTATGCGAATAAAATCACAGTTTTCGTAGTTTACACAGAGATGATAGTGTTAACGTCATTTTTAAAAATTTGCGCTTTGAAACCCGTTTTTTTTTTTCAAAAGTTTGCATTTTCAGGCCACTAAAACGTTGTTGTCATGTAAACAATAGCCAAAATGCATGAA
>NW_015736119.1:0-356 GCF_001515625.1 Sinocyclocheilus rhinocerous
CAGTTCTTTTAAATCGTGCACATGTACAGTAAACTGTTGTGTCACAAAGGCAATAATACACCCTCACATGCTGAGCTAAAATTATACGAGTATAGTGCACACTGTCTCTGGGAAATCAAGACGAAATTTCCCCCTGGTTAATATAGACCAGCGCTGGTTTGGAGGTGAGGCAGGGGACTGAAATCGTGTGTTATTGTGAGTATAGTGAGTGTGGGGGCGTTCCAGCAGTGGGCAGACTGGAGAAAGAGGGGGTGTGTGTATGTGCCTTCAATGAACCTTGAACCATTCTGACACATCATATCAGAGAAAAACATGCAGCCGTATCTGTAAAACATGCTAAATAGAGACTGAACAGC
>NW_015736120.1:0-356 GCF_001515625.1 Sinocyclocheilus rhinocerous
TTTTTATATCATTACATTGTTTAGAGCATAAGAAAAAATGGAAAATAAATAACATTTTAGAAAAAAATGATATTTTTTGTATGTTATGCTTTCTTCTGTAGAGGACACCAGGACTCAGCATTCATTCAGTTCGTATTTTTTTAGTTATAGTAAAAAAATAAAAATAATAATAATTTTAAAAAAAAACTTATACAAATGTCTTCTATAGGATAAATAAAATATTTCATCAACATTTACAAGAGAAACGTGAAGCAGCACGTTTTCATTATGCACTGGTATTGAGTCACTAAACAGCAACTCTATCAGAATATCACTCAGTCTGTAGATCAGAGGAAGTGAAGAAACACAGGAAGAGC
>NW_015736121.1:0-356 GCF_001515625.1 Sinocyclocheilus rhinocerous
TTAATTTTAAACTCCCTTCCTGAATGAGGATGAGAGAAGACATTCATTTTTGTAGTGAAATTACATTGGGCACAATGACCACAACTATAGTTACCCGAAGGGATAGATAGAAAATGAATGGGTCGTTCTACAGATAAACTAACATCAGCTCTTACAAGAAGATCACGTATATTAGGAAAGCGTTTATACACAAACCTTGGTGTTTTTTTCAAAGATATCACTGAGGGGAGGATCAGATTTTAAGATATACCAATGTTTATCTATGATCTTTTTTATATCTGAACAAATAGGGCAATTTTTTTCTGAACAAATTTTTCTCATTTAGGGCCATGAACATGCATGCAAAGTGAGGATAC
>NW_015736122.1:0-356 GCF_001515625.1 Sinocyclocheilus rhinocerous
ACTTCTTTCAGTGAAACATGCACGTGTATTATCGGTCTGTGCTTCATCATAGATCTCCACATGTTAACAGAGTCATGATGTAAATCCAATAAGCGCTTAATAAAGCCCAGGACCTCCTCCTCCTCCTCCTGGATCCGGTAGATCTGACAGTGCATCTCATGCAGATGTTACTTCATCACAGACTTAAGCTTCATGCTTCCTCTGTTGTTCCTGAACTTCACACTTTATTTTTCCCAGCACAGTGTGTCCAGATGAGCGCTATCTCTGGATTCTGTGTGAAGTTCAGAATAGAATTTAAGTTGTTCCATCTATTCCATCTCTTTGAAGGCGCGTTTATTCTTCAAACACCAGGAAAC
>NW_015736123.1:0-356 GCF_001515625.1 Sinocyclocheilus rhinocerous
GATTATCATCACATTTGTGTCACCAGCAGAAGAGCTTTATTGACTCGCAGAGATGCGCCGCCTTCGCTTTGGCTGTCGTTATTGGCTACACTGACATATTCATATGTGCCTGCGCTAATGCCTCTAAATTACTCCCTCCACAGACGTCACAATTGAACAGATAATTTTAATAAGATTCAGCTTGACTTTAGACTGCTCTCCTTCCCCACTTTATGGAATACAAATTGTAACCTGTTTTTAAAGCCATGCAAGACGAACTTTAATGGGATTTGACAACATCATATTAGGCACAACAACTCCGCATAATGTACCGAAAAATTGGACGTGAAATTGGAAACATAGCCGAGAACAAAGTA
>NW_015736124.1:0-356 GCF_001515625.1 Sinocyclocheilus rhinocerous
TTCTGTTTATCGAAACCTGGCTGTTTGAAAATTCAACAGCAGGCTTGATGGCTCGAAGGACAGGATTGTGCGTGAGTGTGGAGTTGAGGATTTTACCATTTGTTCTGGCACAGGTTTCAAATGCATTCCGGTCGCTTCAGAGAACACCAGCGCCCTAGTCAAACATGAGATATTCCTTTCTGCTGGGGTTTTTTTCAGAATATAATAGAGCTTTTTATTGCCAACCCACATGGTTTTAATTGTGGCAAGGCAGGTCAGTGCAGCGGAGGAAACGGCAGGTGGAAAAAACTGCGGTAAGACAGCCGCGGCTGCATTGTAATCTGATGGTATTACCGCTTAAAAACACAAGTCAGGAC
>NW_015736125.1:0-356 GCF_001515625.1 Sinocyclocheilus rhinocerous
TAATACGTTTCGGTTTTTATGTCTGCATTAAATAACATTTCCGTGCTTGCTTTTTGAAATCGGTTTCATGGTCCCGATGCACTTCCAAATTATAAAAATAGTCATAATCATGAAAACAAAAGTCAGTCTATAGGATATCAGAAAGTGAACAACCCTGAAGATTTGAGTACTGACAGCTAACAACACCTTGCTTACTTCTTAGGTAGCTAACCATTGTAGGAAGCTCATTTGGTTAGGCATCTAGCTTGGATTTGAGCAATTTTGTTCCTAAATGTAGCAACTTTTCACACTACCCTAACAACTTTTTCTCTAAAAGCACCTAGCAACAAATTTAGCTATTTTTAAAATTTATTTGG
>NW_015736126.1:0-356 GCF_001515625.1 Sinocyclocheilus rhinocerous
TCACATAATGAGGCTCACATGTAAATGGATATATAATATTTCTTTAAATGCGAAACGCATTTGCTGGTCTTGTGCTGATAAATTAATGAACATTGCAAAACAAAAACACTGATTTTGCTAAAGAATGAGCGCCCCAAAACAAATCACACAACTGTGAGTCTGCGCTTATACATGTTTTTAATTGAATAGATGACAGAAACATTAGCTCTCATTTTTATCCCCTTCGCAAGCACAGCCAATTTTGGTAAGAAAGTAAATGGCCTGAAATAAAAAGGTTGCTGCTCTTTAGTCATTCAGATTCCACACATAACCAATATATATATATATATACAGTGGGTACGGAAAGTATTCAGACC
>NW_015736127.1:0-356 GCF_001515625.1 Sinocyclocheilus rhinocerous
AGAAAATAAATAATTATAAAAATTACCAACTGATTACCAGCACACCACTATTGATCCAGAATGTTGGCAACGAATTCGCCACGACAAAACTTTGGTCACCAGATTACGTCGCAGTTACATAACAGTTACGTATTTTTGTTAGCTGAGTACACAAATCATTTAAAAGTCAATTTTAGGGACAAGTGAGATTTTAAGTCTGGACACCATTTTAGAGCATACTAAATGGTATTATATAGTCAGACATATGAGGACATCAAATTTGTCCTAAATTGTCAAGGTAGTCCTCATTTTGCTAGTGTGTACTCTGGTGAATGTACCCAAAAGTGACATAAGTGAATGCACACACACACACACAC
>NW_015736128.1:0-356 GCF_001515625.1 Sinocyclocheilus rhinocerous
ATATATATATATAAGTAGCTTCCAAAATAGGTGAATTAGAAAATATATAACACGTATATATGAAATATAAATATATGACACGTATGAAAAATGATCAATTATGCCAATAAGTTGTGTTGTGTTTGTTGACGCTGTCTAAAGTGCACTGTAGAAAATGCATGGGATAGAGACTGATATAAGTGCATGGTTGTTGTTGCAGTGACGCTAAATTAGCTAACAGTTAACCTTAAAGTTAGCTGCTCAATCGTTCTCATTGTTTTGGTAGAAAGCAATTATGCCAATAAGTTGTGTTGTGTTTGTTGACACTGTCTAAAGTGCACTCTAGAAAATGTGTGTGTGTGTGTGTGTGTGTGTGT
>NW_015736129.1:0-356 GCF_001515625.1 Sinocyclocheilus rhinocerous
TTTTTTTATATTTTCTTTGTAAATTATGAAACTTTGTTAAAAAGTGTCCTGCATTTTCATGTCACTACCGAAACAGTATATGTTTTTAGCCCATTGGCTGAGACTGAAATTAACTACACCCCTAGATTTATGATCAGGAAATATTTATGTCACTCTCTCTCATAGCTACAGGGTGAGTAGATAGGACCCATCATTTTGAGGTATATGTGTTCAAAAGTCTGAAAAAAGCTGTGTGTAACTCTAAGGAACGTCACTACAGAACACCTTTTTCCTGTAATTAAGCTCACTTTTTTGGGAGTTATTCCATATCGTTTAATTTTTATGTGTACAACTGTTCAGAACTGTGCTAGCTAACC
>NW_015736130.1:0-356 GCF_001515625.1 Sinocyclocheilus rhinocerous
TTGTCAGCTTGTTTTCTTTCAGTTAGAATGGGTTTTGTATTTCTTTTTGGAACTGATTAATAATAGGCCTCATGAGCTTATGTAGTTCAGTTTTTGAACGAACATTACCAAAATTATCCACAAATAATTGTATTTATTTTTCACTCAAAAACAGGTGGTGAATAAACTCAGATCAAAGAAACCTACGATCAATCAGTGCCCAAAATAAATACAAAATCTGTGCTAAGTGAAAGAAAACAAAAATTGAATACAAGATTTGGGGTTAATGAGAAAATAGCCATTTTTATTCTGAATTTTTATTGAGATTTGCAAGTCATTTTTATTGGGAAAACAACATTGGGATTTTCAATAAAATA
>NW_015736131.1:0-354 GCF_001515625.1 Sinocyclocheilus rhinocerous
ACACACACACACACACACACACACACACACACACAAAAGAGTGAAAGGTGAGGCAGCAATGGGTGATAAGACCAAAATCGATCACTGTATGAATAATTTTACATCAAGGTAGATGTTACACATCACAATATAGCTACATTTTCTAGAAATTAAATGTAAAAAATGCTTTAAAAATTTATGAAATAACCTATAATTAAATAACCTATAACCAGAAACAGACTAACAAAGGAGATCAGAGTGGCAAAAAAAGCTACTCTGAAAAGCTGAAAAAACAGTTTTCAGCCAACGACCCGACACCAGTATGGACTTGTCTGAGGAACATCACTAAGTACAAGACACCACCCCCACAGTCTG
>NW_015736132.1:0-356 GCF_001515625.1 Sinocyclocheilus rhinocerous
AACCTGCTTTTTGGGACCCCCCCCCCAGAGGTACCAGAGGCTGGTATCATATTAAAGCTGAAATTTTGTTATTGATCCAACCCGTGTTATTATTTTACGTTTAAGTTCTGTATTACACCCTCACAAAACTGTTCAACTGCTGATGTGTTTGTGTTAAACTTTTTTACTTAAGCCCTGTTTTTCACTCCAAGGTGTGGCACCTTGTTTACTGGGCCCTTCTCTTCTCTTTCCTATTCTTAGCTGAGCCTTTGCCATTCACGCCTGGTGGGGGCAAGTCCTTTATCATGGGCTCTGATGACATGTTGGAAAGCGTGCTGGGCCTGGGAGACCTCGCAGATCTGACTGTGTCCAATGAC
>NW_015736133.1:0-356 GCF_001515625.1 Sinocyclocheilus rhinocerous
CTGTGTTTGGATCCAGTGTGAGATCACAGGCATCTGAACACAAGAGAGATGAAAAGTACATGAAGGCAGTTTTTACACCGGTGTGTTGGTAAACTGGGTAAACCCTACATTACATGTAAGGGTGGAATTAAGGGACAGAATGTAAAGTTCGTACAATATAAAAATCATTATGTCTATAAAATTATGTCTATTATGTGTGTGTGTGTGAGAGAGAGAGAGAGAGTGTAAGAAAGAAAGAAAGAAAGAAAGGAAAACCTACATTTTCTCAGTCGTGATTTTGAAATGATTTCCATGGTTGCAACTACAAAGACAAATATAAAGCACAAATGATAAAGGACTGATTGTTAAAATTGTGG
>NW_015736134.1:0-356 GCF_001515625.1 Sinocyclocheilus rhinocerous
ATGTGCTCTGCACAGGTTGAGCCCTACCTGTGCACGTGCCTGCTAGTTATTACTTATTATTAGTTTACTACTTTAGTACAGATGCTGTCTATAGAGCTTATCTTGAATATTAAACCCAGATCATTTCTTTGAATCCAGATGTAGGCCACTTGCAGAACAGTCTAAAGTCTTTTTAAAAAAAGTGTAAAGATCTGGTGCCCCTTCAGGCTTGGGTAATAAAAATGGCTGTAACTTGTAGTCACTACATTAAATTGACCTCATAAAGCATTCCTGGGGAATATGATCTCAGGAAACAACAAATGAACAACAAATGAATTGACGGGCTACAGCTAGCCAACACACACACACACACACAC
>NW_015736135.1:0-356 GCF_001515625.1 Sinocyclocheilus rhinocerous
GAGGACAAATGCAATATGGAATTGAACTGCTCACTCACACACATACACAAATCATGCACCTGTGTGTCTGCAACAGAGCATTTGTATAGAATATGGCAAATAAAATAAGTCACAAAAGCAGATAACAAATATGAAAAGGCGAGATCTAATACATGCACACACGTATACACACACACACACACACGCATGCAGATGTGACTGCAACAGAGAATTTAGCATTTTAAAGAATTTGTCAAATAAAATCAGTTATATTTATTTTATTAAATTTTTTTTTACATTTGTTTACAAAATATTGTATTTCATAATGTTTGTATGTACATAAATTCTCAAAATATATTACAAATGTTGGAGCAGTT
>NW_015736136.1:0-356 GCF_001515625.1 Sinocyclocheilus rhinocerous
GAAATGGTGAAATAGTGGGTTTTGGAACTCCTGCGCAGTTCTTTTTGCTGGAATTATTGTAATTTATTTTTGAGTCCTTCCACCAGATATTTGAAAGAGGAATGCATTTCTCAGAAATATCGAATAGGTTTTTGAAAATAAAGAGGGGAAGATAATGTTTGGTACAAAATCAAAGTGCTATTGTTCCTCGAAAAAGTCTCAGATGTGAACTTTGGTCTCTGTAGGAGCAAGGCGATGTGGGTTTATTTGCTTGTTTGGATCAGATGCTCCATTTGTGTCACAGCGAGGAGATGCATAAATCTGGGTTGTGTTTGCAGGTGTGTGTGTGTGTGTGTGTTTATGTGGCTATGTCAGAC
>NW_015736137.1:0-356 GCF_001515625.1 Sinocyclocheilus rhinocerous
TTTGCTCAAGGGGAGAGAGTGAGGGTCAGAATTCCTCGCTTAGTCCCTAAAGCACACTCCAGATTCTCTGCTCCGTTAACAGTGGAAAAGCGTGTGAGTCCAAACACCTTTCTGCTAAGTGATGGGAAGAGATGGAATGTCACACACTTGGCTCATTCTCATTCTGCACCCGTAAGTGGAGGTCAAGTTGATACACCAACTTGCGCACAACTCATTCAGGGTACTTCTCCGAAACAGCCACGTAGTAGATTCAAACCTAAGTGGCACAAAGACTATGTAATGTAACTGATTGAGATTTGAAGGGTTAAGAACAGTTGTTAGTTGAACCAAGCTGTAAAAGAAATGTACTTTAAAAA
>NW_015736138.1:0-356 GCF_001515625.1 Sinocyclocheilus rhinocerous
TTGATTTCGGATCATTTTTAACCAAAAAAAGTTACGGAATGCAGCGTTAAAATTTGAGTAATTTTCTTGTGCATTTTTGCCATTTTTATTAGTTAATATTGTTTTTATTAAGTTTTATTATTTATTAGTTATTTAGTACCTTCAAGCAACAAAATGTTGGTTTTAGTAAATGATAACCTGCACACAAAGCTTGAACGAACTCAAACACAGAACACGTGACTCCGTGTGTCATGGTTCCTCCAGAGAAGCTGTCATACCTGTCGCTAACAGACACTATTAATGTCACGTGACCGCGACCAACCCGTCTGTGTTCTCAGACAAAACAACCTGATGGAAACACAAACACACACACACAC
>NW_015736139.1:0-356 GCF_001515625.1 Sinocyclocheilus rhinocerous
GTCCGAAGATGGCCCTCGAGAGGATTTCGCCGCCTTTGTGGAGTGGATACTGGCGAGAAACGGATCTCCACTCACCATCTGTCCTGAGGATGATCTCGCCAGTTCCACTCTAGACCCAGAGCCCAGCCCATCATCTCCCTGCTGTGCATAGCCTAAGCCCGAGCCCACAGCGGCCGATGAGCCATCGCCGCACGCATGCTGAGGATCGCCTGCTGATAACGTCAGACCACGTGCGAGAGCCGGCTACAACGCCCGCCACGAGGGAAAGAGCCGTGGACAGCGAGAGCGTGGGGGGAGCTCTGCCCACTGTGCCATGGCTGAGGGTGAGCTTATTGTGTATCTGGGACTGCTGGACT
>NW_015736140.1:0-356 GCF_001515625.1 Sinocyclocheilus rhinocerous
TTTTTTTTTCTCAAAATTGCGAGTTTATATCTTGCCATTCAGAGTTTATATTGTGCAATTCTGACCTGTTTTCTCATAATTGAGTTCACATCTCGCAATTCTGACTTTTTTCTCAGAATTATGAGACAAAAGTCAGAATTGCGAGGTATAATATCAGAACTATTTGATATTATTATATTTGATATTATTAATTATAACATAATTAACATAACTATTAATTATGAGAAGAAATACATAAACCACAAGAAACAATTACAAGAAAAAAGTGAGAATTGTAAGATAAGAAGTTGCAATTACCTTTTTTTATTATTTATTCCATAGCAGAAACACACACACACACACACACACATGCACAA
>NW_015736141.1:0-356 GCF_001515625.1 Sinocyclocheilus rhinocerous
ACTCGGGGACAGGAGCCCTTACTGGGCTAAACTCGGGGACAGGAGGACAGGGGGTGGGGGAACAAGAAAACAAAAGACTTTCAAAAACGTAAACAAAACGGGGAGAAGGGGCGATGCTTACTTTCTGTTTAGGTCTGGTATTCTGTCACATTGCTACCGTGTTGGAGCGCGGAGCGAGGAACGAGGAGACGAAGAATACATCAATAAGGAGATTTTAATGACTTCAAGGGAACCAGCAAAACACACGTAGCTGAGAAAGTTGACACATACAGACATTCACAATACCAGACGAAGAACTAAGAACCGGGAAGACTTTAAATACACAGGAGCAAATGAAGATAATTAATAACACAGCT
>NW_015736142.1:0-356 GCF_001515625.1 Sinocyclocheilus rhinocerous
CCCGATGGCCCGGGGCCAGCGTGAAAGATGTTCGGGACAGTAGACCGATTTGTCACTTGCCCGATCGGGCCACTGCAGCGTCGTCACAAAATTTTATAATTTGCATGTGTTTTAAGCCTTGTTAATTAAAAAATGTAAGCATTTGTGCGCGAAAGACAACTACATTCAGTACCCGCGCGCTGTGTTCTGTGTGAACAGCGCGATCGCAGACAGCGGCGTCTCTGACACGCGCGAGCCGCCTGAACGGGCAAATACCAATGTCAATACCAAATAAATAATGTCAAAATACCCGTCCTGGCAAGTAACTTTGTAGCTTTAAAGGGTTAGTTCACCCAAAAATGAAAATTAGGCTGTGT
>NW_015736143.1:0-357 GCF_001515625.1 Sinocyclocheilus rhinocerous
TGGCGGGGATGATTTTTGGTGTCGGCAGAACAACAACAACTATGCGCTACATGTTTCTTCCCTCATTAAAAAACCAAGTTAAAACCAAGTGTGTTTTCATTAAGATAAGGGAAAACTGTATGTCATCCCAATTGTCAAGACAAACAGATTAATTTTACTCATTTATTTATTTACTATATGTATTTATAATATAATATACATTAATATATGTTTATTTGATATTTATGTAGCCTTTTAAATTAAGGTAGTTAACAGACTTAATTTGCAAAAAAAAAAAAAAACCTATTAACTACTATACTCCACTAGAGGGCGTTCTCCGTAACGAGTGAAATAATGAGCCCTTTACACAATGATGTC
>NW_015736144.1:0-356 GCF_001515625.1 Sinocyclocheilus rhinocerous
AAAGCTTTTTAAAAAATCACTTTTTTACTGATGTATTTTATGACAGAATAAATAAAGAAAGAAAATATCTTGAGCTTGTTATAATCACAGACATTACTTCAGGCATTTAACCAAAAACCCATTCAAAAACGTATTGACTTCAGGATGATGGAACTGGAAGTGCAAAAATGCTAACTCTTTTTCTGGGTTTTTGGCCTAAAGAAACTATATAATAGGCGAAAAACAGTGTGTGAAGAGTATGTCCGAATTTACAGTATTCATAAAACAGAAGGCAAAAAGTACCCAGATGACCTACTACTTCTGGTGAGATTATTAAGTGTGAATCCAATGGGCACTTTACTATCCCATGAGGCCAC
>NW_015736145.1:0-356 GCF_001515625.1 Sinocyclocheilus rhinocerous
TGGGGTGCCTCCAGGACCAGGGTTGGGAACCACTGTATTAGACGAATAAAGGCAATCCAGAGAAGAGGAGAAACGCATTACATTATATTTTTGTGAGCAACAGATCTCCGTAGAATTGTAGAATGTATTAAAATTAGCATCTGTAAATTTGTTCCTATCATAGCCTACTTAACACGTAAGTGTATATTTTTAAATGTAAGTTCTAGATTAGTTATACAGGATGTCTGAAAAATGAGGCCACAGGGTGGCGAGATGACTCCATGAAAAACCCTCCGCTTCTGCTGTACAAAACACATTCATGGAAGGCTTGAAAAGCACTTGTCTCTACTAAATTCACATGAAGAGCTTGCAAATAC
>NW_015736146.1:0-357 GCF_001515625.1 Sinocyclocheilus rhinocerous
CTGGCTTGGTGACAGAGCAGCTGTGGAGGTGGACCCTCTCCCCTCAGCCAGATGGGAGCATCGCCCAGTAAAAAACCTCCATTACGGTAGCAAAGCTGCGGCGTATCCACGACTGGAGCCCGCCGAGTTCACGCCGGGCACTCGCCGCACACCTATAATTTCCCAGCATGCTTTCGCAGGGAACCGTGAAAAAAAAGCCTACTATAGTGGGGGCCTCTGTAATTGTAGTCTCGTTTAGAAATGCAAGTAGTAATTAGCGGCGAATTGGCATTATACGGCAGCATTTGCATCCCCGCTGGGTGTAAAATGTTGTTTTAATAGCGGTTTGTTTTCCCCACATGAAATTATCTAAGGGGG
>NW_015736147.1:0-357 GCF_001515625.1 Sinocyclocheilus rhinocerous
AAAATACACAACATATCATGTTACTGTAAGCTAAGATGTAGCCTATAATGAGGAAAATGCAAAAAACACTTGCTACAGAAATTGGTCTAGTATAATTTAAACTAAAAAGGAACTCTGGGTGAATGAATGAAGCTAAGAAAACAACACACTTATTTTCTAGTTAAAACAACAATGGATTGGATCAGTCCTATGGTTCAGTTGAGCTAAAAATGCAGTAGTCATTACAATTAGGTTAATATGACTATCCCTGGAATTAATAATTTATATCTCCTACCTTTAAGTGCAATGACTTTGCTCGCAGGGTTCATTATGGCGCTATCTGCAGAGATGGGCCTGCGGATGGGGGTGTTTGGGTCC
>NW_015736148.1:0-357 GCF_001515625.1 Sinocyclocheilus rhinocerous
AAAATCTATGTGTATAATATTTTTAATATATAGGTAATTTATATTATAGATTACATTATTATATTATATGCAATTTATATGTCAATACACACAAATATAAGAGAATTTTCATTTTTGGTCAAAATTATTTTAATGCATTTTCTGAATGTTATATATTTTTATGTGAAAGAAAAAATATTTTATTTTGAAGAAAAATAAATTGTTAACATTTAAAAATGTTTTTAATTCAATTAAAAAATTTAAATATTATTTCTTGCACATCTATCTATTTATATAAATGCTATAAATAATATTTAATCTTTATATAACATATGTAATATATAAATAAAGTGTGTGTGTATACTTTTATTTATTATT
>NW_015736149.1:0-356 GCF_001515625.1 Sinocyclocheilus rhinocerous
ATCTGGATTAAGTTGTCTAAGATTACTGTGCGTTCTCGTGTTCCCTGAAAAGGGGCTATGTATCGATACTCGAAACCACGATCAGCAGCGCAGCGATTGGCTGGTGGCAAGACAGCAACGTAATGACATCATACAATTAAAAAAGACACCTGACGAAAACTTGAGAATGAAATGTGCACTGTTTAAAAAAATTTTTTTTTTACACGATTCCCAATTATTTATCTTCACGATTACTAGTATTTGTACAGGTTTTACATTTTTATTTCAGTGTTGTAATTAGCAATTCATTTAAATTTGATCTTTGAAGCAGATTTATGGAACGATATTCCGGACAATTTTCAAAAGGAATAGCAAAT
>NW_015736150.1:0-356 GCF_001515625.1 Sinocyclocheilus rhinocerous
GAGAAATCTTTAATGTATTGTCTGTAGTAGCTAAGCAGACCAAGAATTCTCCTCAGCTCACCCACATTCTTTGGTTGTTTGTCTTTCAGGGATCTGACAGCTTCTGTATCTGCAGGATCAACTTTACTTCCCTCAGCAGAGACTATTCTACCCAGGTAGCGGACTTCAGGTTTGAAGAACTCACACTTACTCGGTTTAAGTTTGATGCCATGTTGCCTAAGTCTCTGCAACACTTTCCTTACATCCTGGACGTGGTTCTCAAAGGTCTTACTAAACACCAAGGTGTCATCGAGGTATGGAATGCAGATCTCATCCCGCAAGCCGTCTAAACACTCCTCCATACATCGCTGGAAGGC
>NW_015736151.1:0-357 GCF_001515625.1 Sinocyclocheilus rhinocerous
ACTGAGAGAAAACATAATTGGGAATAAAGTTCCACAAAGACACTGAGTTCTTTCTAAACTGTTTAAGCCAATTGGTCTTGAAAGTGTAACTTAAAATACTGAAATCCAAAATATTAAGACCCCCTTTATCATATGTGATCATTACAACAGATTTTCTTATATAATGTATTGAATGCTTCCATAAAAAATTAAAGAGTAGCTGGTCAACACTTTTACCTAGTTTTGGGTCCAGAGGAACAGACTGAGCGACATAAATAAGCCTTGAAAGGCCTTCTGCTTTTGTGAGAAGTACCCTACCTCTCAAAGATAGACCCCTTTGTAGCCACTGGTTAAATCTTTTCTGTGTTTTATCAATAA
>NW_015736152.1:0-357 GCF_001515625.1 Sinocyclocheilus rhinocerous
AAAACGGTTACCACACAATAAAAAATATTAAAACCAAAAATATATGTATTGATATGTTACTTTTTTGAAGTTCGTTAAATGCTGTCCTTCCACAAAAAAAATAGTTCCTTACAGCAACAGTAAATGGCAAGAGAATGTTCCGATGTTACATGCATCATCTTATGGAGCTCAAATAAAAACTTCTGTCATTTTTTTTTTAACACCATATATGATATTTTCTCACACATATACATCTGCATATCTCTCAGCATGAGAAAATGTTTCTTTGACAGGGAAGGGCGTGGTCTCAAAATGAAAGATGAATGATGCAAAATAACGCCAGCAGGGGTCACTCATACTTCATTAAATAAATAACAA
>NW_015736153.1:0-357 GCF_001515625.1 Sinocyclocheilus rhinocerous
AAATAAACCTTATGAGTGAGCATGACCCGGGACTCTACTAAAACACTTCACACTTCAACCCCCCCCCAGAGGTCACATTTGTATTCAAATTTTCTCAATTTAAGGGTTTCTAAATTATTAATGCATTTTTAATTATTAATGTCATTTTAATAAGTTTTGATGATCTGTGACCTCTGAAATGACCTTTGCCCCCTCATGGAGATCAGAGTGACATATTTGTTTCTCTCATTGATGTAACTGAATCCTCAGTTGAATCATTAGATGTAGCTTCAGACACATGAATCATGAAACATGTTTTTGACTCATAACATGAGAAAATATCCTAAACACTGTAATGTTTTACATGCATCATCAGCT
>NW_015736154.1:0-357 GCF_001515625.1 Sinocyclocheilus rhinocerous
AAATCCAATAAAGAAGCTCATTGATATATGAGCTAATGCCAATAATGGTAATTAGAAAATTAGCATTTTAGTAAATTAGCATTGCATTTGTTATTCCGTCTTGCTGTATAGTGAAGGAAGATGGTGATGCTTCAGCACTGAAACTCTCAGGATTGGGTTTTCTTTATTTAGAGCACTGCAGATCACAGAGTCTGTAGTAGATCACCAGGTTTCGGCTTAGGAAGCACAACTGAAAGTCTATGCAAGGTCACAGAGGTGCATTGTGGGTACAGTATACATCACGAGCCTTTGTTCAGCGCTTTGTGCCGCCTTGTAAGTTATTTTCAGAAGGCATTTGAAGAAGATGATGGTAAGATA
>NW_015736155.1:0-357 GCF_001515625.1 Sinocyclocheilus rhinocerous
GTCTTGTCGCAATTTTGCGACTTTGGCGCTAAGAGGGTTAAAGCATTATCAGTTGAGTTTCTAACAGCTCCCTACTTTGGGTACGTTTACACAAAATTGTGCTAAAATATTTTCCTTTGCGTTTTTCGCATACAGACGACAACGTTGTCAAAACGATCCCCATTCACAAAAAAAAAAAAAGACTTGAAACACTATATTATGCATGCCATGCCAGTAGTTGGCGATGCCACTTTCTAAAGAAACATTTAATATGGATGCTCATGACATCACCATTTTCACAAATTTGTGTTTTTTGCTAGTTTACATGGAGACGATAATGGTATCATTTTCAAAAACTTGCACTTTGAAACCCGTTTT
>NW_015736156.1:0-356 GCF_001515625.1 Sinocyclocheilus rhinocerous
TACACAGAGAGGCATGTGGTGATGGAAATGAATGGGTATTGTTGAGAGTTATCTGTTATGTGGTGACACTGCATCATTACGAGGCCTCTGCCATGATGCTACTGCAGAGCACGGCCAGCCCGAGGGGACAGGCAGATTAGAAAACACATACAGTATGTGCTGTTTGGTTTTACACAGAAAAAGAGAGAGCGAGAGAGACTGCAAATTGTGGGAATTACCCTTACACATGTCCTTATGACCAGCGCAGAACTGGCGAAGCTAATGCTGGGAAGTCTGACTGTCCGTTATCTGCACACAAGCATTCACTGAGGTGAATTTTTATATCTATATCTATATATATATATATATATATATAC
>NW_015736157.1:0-357 GCF_001515625.1 Sinocyclocheilus rhinocerous
AAAATTATGGGGAAGCTGTGCCTCCCCCGACGAGCCGCCACTGGACAAAACTAAGTGAACCAAACAAGTCCCCTCCTGGCCACTGTAACTTGGACTTTGGAGATATCTAATCTCGTGAAGTGTTTGAAAACACTGATTTGTTATTTGCAATGCACATGGGTCTGTTATTATTTAAGCCTTTTCTGTGTTTCACTGTTGTCCCAGAAATACAGTTCAGTGTCCCAAGTGTATTTTGGACCCAAGAAGGTTATGAAACAGTGGGAAGAATCTGTGGATGATTGTCTAATTTTGTTGATGGTAAAATGTTCATTTATGAAGATTGTCACTTATCCAGGTCATAGAGTTCCAGTAATCTGT
>NW_015736158.1:0-357 GCF_001515625.1 Sinocyclocheilus rhinocerous
TAAGTATAAGTATATGTAAGTATAATAAGTATAAACAACAGCAATAATGAGGCAGTTACTCTTTTAATCAAATAAAATAAATAAATCAAACAGACAACATTTTTATTTGACTGCTTTTTTTCACCTGGCATAAAATAAAACAGGCAAAAATCGCAAGTTTGATTGCTTTTTCGCCTAGAAGATGATCAAATTAAAGTTTTAATAACAGTAATAGTGAGATAGTTACAGTTTTAAATCAGTCAAATTTGTGATTTTTGCCTGGCAGATGATAAATCAGGCAAAAAATTCACTTTTTTTTTTTGTCTGGCAAATGGCAAAATGGAACAACAGTAATAATGAGGCAGTTACTGTTTTAAT
>NW_015736159.1:0-357 GCF_001515625.1 Sinocyclocheilus rhinocerous
CGTCTTCTTTTTCTCAAGTTAGATTGTCTTCAGAAAAAGATGTTGACGAAAACAGAATTTTGCCCCACTTTTTATATAAAACCAAGGAAGGGCACACCCGTCAAATCGGTCCAAACCACACCCCTTAAACGCTTTACTGCTGATCCCCAACGTGTGTTGTCCAATCAAAAACGTGCCAATTGTGTGCTTCTTGTTTAATTGAGATAACGATTTTCTTTTCACAACCTTCAGGCGCTTAAGTAGCCTATGCAAATGAAATAATTTTTATTCCCACTTAATCACCATTTTAAACTTATGAATCAGAATTAATGTTCAAATGAACTGAACCCACTTGTGTAGCCTAGTAGGCTATTTATT
>NW_015736160.1:0-357 GCF_001515625.1 Sinocyclocheilus rhinocerous
AAATTTGTTCTGCTCGTGTTTCATGAATGAGGCCCATTGTGTGTATATTTGCGATGCTAATATACTTGTCCTGACCAACCAAAACTGTAACATATACTCCTTTAATGGAACATTACTAGTACATTTCCGTTTAGAAATCATGTGTGAACAGGACCTTGTGAAAAATACCAATAAATTAGTTATGGCAATTTTCCAGGATTAGAAGTTGTAACATTACCAGTAAATTTCCGTTATAATGAACGAAACATTAGATTACTGGTATATGAGCATGTACTGTAATAACACACTCCTTGCTATAAAGACTCAATAAGTTAACACAAATGTTTACTTGTGAATGCACCACAAATCATATTGCAC
>NW_015736161.1:0-357 GCF_001515625.1 Sinocyclocheilus rhinocerous
ATCTGAATCCTGTATAAAATCCATCTTAAAGGGATAGTTCACCCAGAATTAAAATTCTCATTATTAACTTACCCTCATGTTGTTCCAAACCCATTAAAACCTCCATTCATCTTTGAAACGCAAATAAAGATATTTTTAATGAAATCTGAGAGATTTCTGTCCTCCAGTGAAAGTCCATGCAACCAAAACTTTGATGCTTCAAAAAGTTCATAAAGACATCGGAAAAAAGTAATCCATATGAATTGAGTGGTTTAATCCAACCAAGTCTTCTGAAGAGTCACTCAAGTGCTTGCATGACTAACTAAAACAAACCTCACTGGTTCTCATGCATAAAGCAAGTTCAGTTGAGCTTTCATT
>NW_015736162.1:0-357 GCF_001515625.1 Sinocyclocheilus rhinocerous
AACCGTGATTTTGTTGGTTTCTTTGTTTTGAAGTGGTTTGTTTTCGAGGCTGCAGTGAAACAGGGAAAAGGTTTACAACGTTTTAGTCCCGTCAGTGCATAATTTAATTTGCGTTTTTATTCACGTGTATTATTTTTATTATCACGATTGTCTTCTGTGCCAGTTTTGTACTTGCACATGTGAGGCTGAGACGGCCTTGCTGTGTTTTTTTTCTCTGTGGTGGATATCAAAAACTATGTTTACTTTGTACATTGAAAAGAAAGAACGAACCACAAGAACCTTGATTCTGTAAAGAATCTTCTAGATGTTGCCTGGCTTTGTAAATGAGATGGTTAAAATATATATATATATATATAC
>NW_015736163.1:0-357 GCF_001515625.1 Sinocyclocheilus rhinocerous
AAACAGTTGACGGAAGCCATTGACTTCCATAGTATTTTTTTTTTCTTTCTCAAAATTATATTATTTTATTTCAGCTGCCAAGGCAACTTCTCATTTCTGTTTAGGTTTTGCCATCTAAAGTTTTTATTTCAGCTTTATTTCAGTTAAGGAAAACTATTTTTACTAGCTTCAGTTTGTTAACAGTAACAGCACTGGCTGATACAGTGACCTTTGCTTTGTCACGAGTGTAGAAGAGGAAAACAGCTTTAGATATGTATAAAACTGTCAAAAGAATATGTTTTTAATAGGGCTGGGTATCGATTCAGATGTCTCGATTCGATTTGATTCTCGATTTTTTGATTACATTCAGTGAATATA
>NW_015736164.1:0-357 GCF_001515625.1 Sinocyclocheilus rhinocerous
ACAGGTTAGTATTAACAAATTCCCATTATTGTGATTTATTCTTTAGCAACATCTAAACTTCAGTTGTCTTTAATGTTCCATAAAATATTATGCTAGTCTTCGTGCAAAATGACAAAATATATGAATGCAAATTTAAAAAAAGGCATGCACATCCCACAAACCCAAAAAGGGCTCAGATGCAGAACAAAAATGGGCTAATTACAAGCAAAGAAAGCTAATAAATTGTCTGCACACTGATGTAACTTCTCCAAAAATGTTTTAATGACAGAAATATTTTCTGGAATGGAAGGTGTACAAAATATAGATAATGGTACACAGAAACATGTTCAGTTCTAATATTTGCCTATTGATTGTGTG
>NW_015736165.1:0-357 GCF_001515625.1 Sinocyclocheilus rhinocerous
CAGAATTTCAGGGGAGTGGAACAGAACGGACACTGACCCACATACGAGCGAACGCTCTGAATGGATCTCTTTAATACACATAAAAAGCACACTGTCCGCTTGGGAATCGAGCGGCAGACCCAAATGGGAGAATAATGAGGTGTACGGTGTACGCGGAGCCCGTGTTCAGACCCTGAACGGGATATAAACAGGTGGCTGAAAGGGTCTCATGGAGGCCTTCGTGTAAAGTCGATTGCTTTTTAATTAGCCTTAAACACAATTTGGGGATAAGCAGACAGACACGCCGCTCGACCGTATCGGGCATGCCATCTGTAATTGATCATCTATATATAGAGGGCCGACATGCGGCCCACTCTG
>NW_015736166.1:0-357 GCF_001515625.1 Sinocyclocheilus rhinocerous
AACCAACAACGGCGCAACAATTAAAAAAAAAAAAAAAATATATATATATATAACCCCACCATGCATATTTCACAGTTTCTGCTTATTTGATTAGAGTGATTGTAATTTAAATACATAAGGGTTTAGACACTTACTCTGTGTTTTGACACTCCACTGTGTCTATGCATTAATCGATTGAGAATCCAAATTGTCTTGAACATTATCGTTCTGTACTGTAAGCTAATCGAGCTAACAATAAACGTTGAGCTGCTATAACATTCGTGGAATAGTTGTCTGAAGAAATGATGTTACTTGCTTGTTTTAGCCTTTTGATCCAAGTAACATCAGATGCCATGTGCCTCTAATGTCCGAATCGAT
>NW_015736167.1:0-356 GCF_001515625.1 Sinocyclocheilus rhinocerous
TAAAACAATAGTGCACAATATGACAATACCTTCCAAGGATCTCCTTTGGATCATACTTCTCATAGAAGTCCTGTGCTCCGGCCCAGTCAGGAATTTCATCTTCTTTTGCCATTATTATAGACTCACCTGGAAGAAAACTGGGTTACTGCAAACCTACAGGACATCAGCTAGTTCAGACATACATGTTTACATTTGTTACACTCAGAATAAATGTTTAGAAGTTCATTATAAAATAACCAAAATAATCACAACATCTAATAACATATTGGTTATAACTAGTGCTGTCAAACGATTAATCGCGATTAATCGCCTCCAAAATAAAAGTTTTTGTTTACATAATATATGTGTGTGTACTG
>NW_015736168.1:0-357 GCF_001515625.1 Sinocyclocheilus rhinocerous
GCTTGTTTCCGTTTGCATTAAGATTATTTTTCTTACCCTATGGCGAACAATTTTACATGGTTTACGTAAAATGCACTTAAATGCACTTGTTTCCCCCAAGAAATAAGATTAAATACCTTATATAATTTTTCATCTAGATAAATTACATCTTAACATAAGAATTTTTAGATATTTGTACTTGAAATAAGATAAAAAATACTCAGTAAGAATAGCATTTTTGCAGCATTAATGAATGAATGAGGTGTTTAAACATTGCTTATGCTTTAAAAAGGGGGAGAAGACTGTAAGAAACTCTGGGTTTGCTGAAGAAATCCTGCTCCCGACCAGGTTAGGTTCACAGAGTAAGTTACCATGGTA
>NW_015736169.1:0-356 GCF_001515625.1 Sinocyclocheilus rhinocerous
AATTTAAGGGGGTCTGAATACTTTCCGTACCCACTGTATTATATAAATTACTTAATACCAGGAGATGGCTTCAAAGACATACTTACGCCAAAAGCTTTGGTATAATTTGAATACTGTTAGCAGGAACGTCAAAAACAGCAACAACAGCATAAATGAAGCCTGCAAACTGTACAATAATAATCTTTTAACAGCCACCACGTAATTTATTCACATCACAGTGCTAAGAACTCTCAAGCCCAGCACTGTTCAATATGTAGCCTAAGTGTTTATCTAGTCGACTCTCCATTTGGCTAGTTGGGACAACATTTGGTGCAATATTGAATCATATTTGTTGAATCCCTCTTCTTCCAAACATA
>NW_015736170.1:0-357 GCF_001515625.1 Sinocyclocheilus rhinocerous
ACACACACACACACACACAGTATATGTATATATATCTGTGTGTGTGTATACTAAAAACATTTTTAATAATAAAAATTGCAGTGTTACCTACATTTAATAATAATAATAATTTTATATGCATAAGAAGCTAGAGAATTTGGTGTCTTAAGAATGAGAGATCCACATGTACAAACACTCACAGACTTACACTTAAGCAGTTAAGATGTGCCTCCTTGTGCATATGGTGTACATTCAGACAGATGCAGTCTCCACCCGAAGTTGCTGCAGGCCATGTTATATGGAACAGCTCCTATGGGACAAGCACACACACACACTATTAGAAGGGTTCAGCTGAAGAAAACAAAATGTATAATAGGG
>NW_015736171.1:0-357 GCF_001515625.1 Sinocyclocheilus rhinocerous
AATTTGATTACATTTTCAGAGTAACTTGCCCAACACTGGTTATATTTGCTTTTGACACTTGTGTCCGGTGTAGACACGATGCATGTTTACAATGATGCTGCTTTAGAATTTATGGTGGTTTCACCCCAACAACATGGTTACAGTGGTCACACTGACATAAACATTTGACTTCAGTGCAGGGCTGTGGGCCAGACATTTGTCTCTCATGAGCCTAATGTGGCCTATGGGCCACCTATTGAGGAACTACCTAGCAATGCCATAGCAACCTCCCAAAACACCAGAGTAATTACACAGATCATCTTAGCATCCTAGCAACTGTAGGGTTTTTCAACTCAAAAAGGGAAATATTTATGACGA
>NW_015736172.1:0-357 GCF_001515625.1 Sinocyclocheilus rhinocerous
ACACTATTACCGTCGTGTAGGGCTTTTTGCTGCATTTTGCGACAGGATACACACAGCAGTGGTCAACTGTTTGATGGCAAACAAAAGATCATGGCTCTTACAAATGCTCTCCGAGACACACAAAAGTTTTCTTTCCATTCTGCGTCATCAAATTCCATTAAAACAGTTCTCTCCCACCATTCCTTACTTTGTACTCTCATCCAGTACCTCCGAGATTGTCGTGGGGGCATGAATGAAATGTTGTCGAATGAAAGGGCAGAGGAGGCCTGTTCCTGGAGAATATGTATCCGTCGTCGTCTGTTTGCATGTATTGCATGACAAATAATTAACTGCACTTGAAGCTTTCATAAAATTAAA
>NW_015736173.1:0-357 GCF_001515625.1 Sinocyclocheilus rhinocerous
ACAGTGCTGAAATTTGATCAGAGAGGATCATTTACTGTGAATTACACATCTGTCTATGCAAACACTTGCTAAACATTTGGTAGGTTTTATTTTTTAAATCATTTTTATTATTTTTTATATATATATTTTAATTTGTTCTTGTTTGTTATTATAAAGCTACTAAAATACTTTTTATTGCTTAATTTGTTGTTTGACTAAAATGACTCAAAATGATTGTCTTTTAAGTCTTTACACTCTAAATATCATTAAATACGTAAATATTGAGATATATTGTACAGAGCCCCGCACATGGCATGCAGGAAAAAAATAGTATAGGCTAAATCGTGTGCACGATTTACTATTTTGTTCCCTCGATTT
>NW_015736174.1:0-357 GCF_001515625.1 Sinocyclocheilus rhinocerous
GTCATTTTTAAAGGTTAGATCAAGTAGGAAAGTAGAAATTGCCACTTTTTATAATGCAGCCTACTCTGATAAATTTTACTTTATTTACAGTAGGAACAGCTTTCTAGCTAAGGTAGATTACTTGTTTTACTGGGGGAAAAAATTATTGTGTGATGTCCCTTGAACGTGGTGCCCCTGTGCACCAGGTGCCCATATGTTTAATCCACCAATGCTTTAGTGTAAAAACAGCATGCCAAATGATAGCATGAAATTGTGCATGATACACAGTGGCAGGAAACTGGGTTATTGTTATTAATTGGGGATGAAACCGTTAGAATCACAGACACATTATAAATCAAATCATCTAGAGCTCCAGCT
>NW_015736175.1:0-357 GCF_001515625.1 Sinocyclocheilus rhinocerous
ACCCTTAGTCTTTAAACGGGACCGGGGAACAGAAAGAAGCAATTGACTAGTTGCCTGGGTTGGCGTTTTTCTATTTCCGCTTTCTTGAGTGTACACTTCCGTTTCCGAGATATGAAGTGAGGGAAGATATGAATGATGGCACTGTTTTATACACGATGTCTCCAAGACCTACCAAAGGTTACAATCAGCAATGTACAAGCTAGTACAAGCGGCAAGATCAGCCCCGAGGAGCAAAAGGGAAAAGGGGTTCAAGATGTATATATCTAGTTTCATCGACAACTATGAAGCGAAGTTATACAACATTAGCTAACTGACTGGCAAGCTCGATAGCTCTAGTTAACGTTACTGGCTAACTTT
>NW_015736176.1:0-357 GCF_001515625.1 Sinocyclocheilus rhinocerous
GGCTGCTGAAAATTCAGCTTTGCCATTACAGGAATAAATTACATGTTAAAATATAATAACATAGAAAATAGTTGTAAGTTGTAAGAATATTTCACAATATTAATGTTTTTATGGTGTTTTGATCAAATGAATCCAGCCTTGGTGAGAATCAAAAGACTTCTGTTAAAAACTTTATAAAACCGACTCCAAACTTCAGAACGGTAGTGTACAACTAGGGATGTAATGATTCTCTCAACTCACGATGCGATATGATTCACGATAATGATTTCATGATACAATTTCATGAAACAAAAGGTGTCCTTTTATTATTCTTTGGACAAAATGCTGCACATTTCTTTGTGAAATTTAAATATGTCA
>NW_015736177.1:0-357 GCF_001515625.1 Sinocyclocheilus rhinocerous
ACCTCTGGTTTGAGCATCCCAACACTACGATATTTGCTCAACCAGTGGCATGAGTTTGGGACAGGACTATCTGTTTGGTCAAACCGTGGCAGACAGGGTTGTGTGTTGGTAAGCCAGTTTGGTAAAACAATCATCATTTTAAGTATACAGTGTTTAGTTCTTAAAAGAACCATTTATTTTCTTAGTGTAAAGAACATTTTAATAATCTTCCAAAAGGTTAAATAGCCATATGGATGAGATTATGAGAAGAAATGATTAAACAAACAGCACTAACAAGTAGAAGAGATAACACCAGTGCCATTCACCAGTATATTACACACTTTTCAAACTACACATCCTCAGCATGATTATGATCAC
>NW_015736178.1:0-357 GCF_001515625.1 Sinocyclocheilus rhinocerous
AAAATTAGCCTATTTTCAAAAATAGTGGAGTGTTCCTTTAAAATGCTGCATGTTGGTTCTACAGAAATTTGTTTTTGTAATTCAAAGCAAAAAATTGTAATAGGACATGAAGGGGAATAAATACAGAATTTTAATTCTAAAACTATTGCATTAGTATCATGAAATGATGACTGAACTTTGATTGTATATGGAATGTGCGAGTGTGTGTGTACATTTCTGCTAGTTCTATCCATAACCCTTGTGTTCATATAGCTGACATGGAAATAACCTGCGGTTGGTGTGTGAATGAATAATAGTTTCTGAATTCACCAGCCCAGACCAAAGTTTGCTTGTGTTTCTGTAAATAAAGCACTCTGG
>NW_015736179.1:0-357 GCF_001515625.1 Sinocyclocheilus rhinocerous
CCCCGCCCCTCTCCAGCTTTACGTTTGTGCAGTGGGATGTTTGGTGCAACTGGAAATGTAATTATACTCACGTGGAGTGGTCATCTCCCTGCCCCGAGACTTGCCAGCAGGCTTCACTGGGTGAGACGAGGCTCGATTTCCAGAGTCTGAAACACGTGAAACAGCCTGTAACTACAATGTTGTGAATACTTAAGTCATCACCATGCTTAATTCTCAAGCAGTGAGAAACTACCCGTCTTGAATGGACTTTAACTTTGTGCAATGGGATGGTTGGTGCAAGGGGAGAAGTAAATACTCACGACGAGTGGACATTTCACTGGCCCCAGAACTGTCTGCACACTCCGCTTGGACAGTCAT
>NW_015736180.1:0-357 GCF_001515625.1 Sinocyclocheilus rhinocerous
ACTCTGTCAGCATGTGATGGAAAGCTAATTAAAGGCCCTGAGGGAAGGCTGGTCATTTTATGAAGCATGTAGTGTGATCGGCGAGATGATCCAGTTGTGCAATGCCTGAAAGGTTCGTGCAGGGACGAATCAGGATAACAAAATCACGTGCATGTGCTGATTGGTGGATCACGGCTTGCCTCGTCCCCCCTTGATTTAATATAAAACCATGTTTTTTTAATCAATTGCTATTGGATTTATAGAGTAAATGCACAATATTGTGCAAATATGCTTTTAATGAGATGAGATTTGTGCCACATAAAACTAGAAAAAAGCACATGCTAAACAAATCACTGCAGTATTGATGGATTGAGTTTA
>NW_015736181.1:0-357 GCF_001515625.1 Sinocyclocheilus rhinocerous
ATTTAAATGCACATTTCTTTTAGAAATTGATAGATTTATATACTCTGAACTCATGCAAACCACTGAAGGCTAACTTATCCTCACTCTCATCACATGAAAGAGTTAAATCTGCTCTCTTCCTATTGACCTTTCCGTAAAATATTGCTATATTAATTTTCTGAAAATAAGTAATAATTTTGGTTATTTATACATAAATACAACTATACTACAATAAACGCTTTAAATAGGCTAAATAAATAACTGCAATCATTTATGCTATCTATAAAAAATTCCAATGGGTAAATGCACTTCCACTGTGTACAGCGTTGCCATAAACATTGATATTTTCTCAATTTACAGTAAAACTATGTTAGACAA
>NW_015736182.1:0-357 GCF_001515625.1 Sinocyclocheilus rhinocerous
ATTTTTTGTTTTTCCACAGCAGCCAAGCAACACAAATATCCTAAAATATAATAATTATTGATCAAAAGGTGAATGCGACAAACTTTCGAATCATGTCTACTGCATTCTCTATCCCTCTAGGTGCTGTGAGGTGCATGATCGGTGTTATTCTGACTCATGGCAACATGAAGACTGCTGGGGTATCTTAGACAACCCCTACACTGAAGTCTATTCATTCTCATGTGACAAAGAGGCAATGAAAGTCACCTGCAATGGTAAGATGCTACACGCAGTAGGACAGACTGTACTAAAGAAGACTATATCTACAAGCTCTGTTAGTAATTGAGACCTGAACTGCATCTGGATTGTGGCACATAT
>NW_015736183.1:0-357 GCF_001515625.1 Sinocyclocheilus rhinocerous
AGAGGCCTCACACGTTCAGCCGAGTCACGCAATGCAGCTCAACGCGGCACTATATGATAAAAGGGAATTATAAGCTAACACTATCTGTGTTTGTTGCTAGAAGTTCAGAGGAGCAACCAAGTCATATCCCGCACCTTTGAAGTTCATCAACTTGCGTTTTCAATTGATACTCTTGGTTTAAGTTGTGAAAACAAACATAAGAGGCTACATTTTTGGAGATTTTTAAATAGCTAAAATAACAACAATTCTGTATTTAAATTTTGTTGAATTGCAACCAGTTTTAAACATTTCACTAGTACTGTTTTAAAATCTTCTGTTGCTAGTTTTAGTGTGATTACGGAGTCAAATTCAAGTGAT
>NW_015736184.1:0-357 GCF_001515625.1 Sinocyclocheilus rhinocerous
TCACTTCATTTTGATTTCACAGAAAACAAGACTCTCTTTACTTAAATACATCTTTTACATGTACCTTCATAAGACCTCCAGAAACTCTGTTCTGTATGTGTTTGTTCAGCATTGTGGCTAAAATATAGACTTTGTTAGAGTGTTTCCCATTCAATTCCTATAGTCGGTTAATTTTGACTGCAAACACATTTTTTGACCCCTTAAACTCATCGAATGAAGTCCATTTCTGTAAGAAAAAAAAACAATTTAATAAAAAAATGTCAACAAATAAAATAAAAAAGTGTAAATAAAAAGAAAGAAATTAGACAAAAATAACCAAAAAATATTTAAATTTAGTCCACACATGTTGAGGGAAAT
>NW_015736185.1:0-357 GCF_001515625.1 Sinocyclocheilus rhinocerous
GATGAAGAACAAACTCATCTACATCTTGGATGGCCTGAGGGTGAGAAAATATAACAAATGTTCACTTTTGGGTGAACTACTCCTTTAAAGCGTAACTGATCGCTCACCGAGGGTTGTACACTCTCCAGTGCTTTTTGCCCTCCAACTGCAAAATGAACGCTTCTATATCGTCATAGTGAGGAGCAAAACCCTGCGTCCCCGCTGGTGTCAGATATCTGAAAAACATATTACAGTTAAACAATAACTGACAGATTTGATCAAATTAATGTAATAATATAGTGTTAATGAGTCATTGTCACATACACGTTTGCGCCCGCCATACTGCCAAACTTCTCCTGAAGAATAGAGAGCACTTGC
>NW_015736186.1:0-357 GCF_001515625.1 Sinocyclocheilus rhinocerous
ATAAATAGAAACACTTGCAAACACAAAAACACTTATGAGGCGGCACTAAATGGAACAAAAAAGCTGCTTAAACTACTCTGTCAAACAATTGTGTGTAGAAAACCGACTAAAAGGTAAAAAAAATTACACATCGCCGATGTTCAACATACAAAAATACTATATGGAAATTAAAAACCGTATATATATTACAATTTAAATTAATGCTAAACAAATATTTTACATTTATATTAAATACTATAAATTCTGTATAACATGCTGTCCGTTAAACTGTACTCTTAATTCTAAGATCCACTTGTTAGATTTTTACTTTCGACATTAATAATTCCTCGCCTGACAGCATAAAATACCCATAATTCA
>NW_015736187.1:0-357 GCF_001515625.1 Sinocyclocheilus rhinocerous
ATATATAAAATTTGGAATAAGTCAATAGAATAGTTATGATAAAAAATGTTCTATTGTTCTTTAAACTGTCGTTTGTTGTATATATGCAATAAAAGGTTAAAAAATTAAATAAATAAATAACTTTACATACACGTTTGGCACTTTTGGTGTGAATAGACCATTCATAGGTGAAGTGAAAGAGCCTTAAGATGAATGTTTAAGCAAACTGACTGCCATTTCGGGATTTATTTACAGGCAGAATGAAGACCACTATATATTTCTTTAAGGGATCCTATGAAGGAGGGGCAACTAACTTCCTTGAAACATATGAAGGCTTCATTCTCTGTTAACAGCATGACCAAACCTAAATTGATGTAA
>NW_015736188.1:0-357 GCF_001515625.1 Sinocyclocheilus rhinocerous
TTACTGATCTGGCTCCAGGCAGATACGAGTTTTCTGGCCTGAATGGGTCGTAATACTGGCAAGAGATCTGCTTCCTGAACATATTGAAAATCTTCAGGTGATGTTACTCCAAGTGAGTTCAGTGTCTCCACAACTGATTGCAGCACCGAGTATGAAATACCTTTGAGTAACTCAGCAATTGCACTGGTTACATTACTTTGCACTGATTCATCCATGACTAAAACAGAGAAAGATAATCAATTTGGTGTCTCTAAAATTTATTAAAGATATAGTTGGTCCAAAAATAAAATTTCTGTTATCGTTTACACACCATCAAACTGTTACAAACCTGTATAAGTTTCTTTCTTATTTTGAACA
>NW_015736189.1:0-357 GCF_001515625.1 Sinocyclocheilus rhinocerous
TCTTCTTTTGTGTTCCACAGAAGAAAGAAAGTCATACAGGTTTGGGACAATGTGAGGGTGAGTAAATGATAACATAACATTCTGTCATCAAAGAATCCTGAGCTGACAACAGCTACATTTGAAAGATTTTATGCTCTAGCAAGTCTTAATTTTTTCAAGAGAAGGATGGATTAAAAGCTCTAGCATAGCATAGGGCTACACCACCATATGAATGAAGGTGTCTGTGTGACACAGCTGGCTCTATTACTGAACATGCCATCTATTTGGAACCTGTGGAGAAGGGAGGAGGGAACACCATGTGTTTTTCATCTACGTGTAGTCATGTAGTGTCTCTGAGGAGGACGGCTTGGAAACGCC
>NW_015736190.1:0-357 GCF_001515625.1 Sinocyclocheilus rhinocerous
ACAAGATGCTTGAATAAGGTTGGCATTGATCACACCCTGTCTAACATATAAATAAAAATGTGTTGCAAGCCCATGGGCTTTCAGCATCCTCAAAGAATCTATGCATCGTGTGGCAAACGTCCACATTCATTTTGTTTGTTGCCAACATTTTCTTGATAATAGAAGACACAAACTCTCCATATGTGTGCTTCTCATTGCAATTGAGTTACTGGGAAGAGTCACTGAAGTATCATGAACTATGACTGGGTCATATATTGTAAATGTATGTCTATCCTATGAATCACAGGTTCAACCAAAATATTAGGCACCACAAATGTTTTTTAACATTGATAATAATAAGAAATGTTTCTTGAGCAC
>NW_015736191.1:0-357 GCF_001515625.1 Sinocyclocheilus rhinocerous
ATAATTACTTTACAAAATTATCACGCTCATGCTGTAAAAAAAGTTGTAAAACAATGTAAAACAAAGATTTGAGTTTGTTTTACAAGAAAATACAATTTCCATCTATATGCTTCAAAATTTCATATTTAATTCAATGTGTTACTTGCTGTTTGCTTGTAATGAACTGAAATTTACTAGCCGTTTCTGAGTGAAATGCATTTCGACACAATTTTTTTTCCCAGTGTAGGAAGCATTGGCTCAAAAATGTTTTAGTGAATATTTTATTTTATTTATTTATTTTTATTTTATTTTTTATGTTTTGGTTCATAAATGACATCTCCACTGTTTTTTGTGCTGATAAATTTTATTTAGATTATA
>NW_015736192.1:0-357 GCF_001515625.1 Sinocyclocheilus rhinocerous
ATATATATTTATATAAAATTATTATATACATAAATTATTAAAAAATTATAATAATAATTTTTGTTTATTTATTCAGCTGTTTTAAGAAACTCATTGCTCTTAATTATGTACTATTTTGATTACTCTTTATAATAATATGTGTATAATATGCTTATTTTTAAGAGAAAAAAGTAGTATAAGCAAGACTGTGCAAGTGCCTATTTATCAGGCCCATATTACATCAGAACAGAACCCAAAAGGGTTTATCCATCATAATAATACAAAATTATGACAAATCCGTTTATTGCAGCACCTCATCATTTATCATTAGTTCCCAGCTTTTGCAAGCTTATGATCCAATCTATGAGCACAAGTACT
>NW_015736193.1:0-357 GCF_001515625.1 Sinocyclocheilus rhinocerous
ATCAGAGCAACAGCAGCCATTAATCTCACTCATCCATTTCATCACGGAGAACGACAAACCGCCCTCAACGCTGCCGTTTCTCCCCGGCTCTCTCACAACACCTCAAAATATCCACAATCTCCAATTTACTACTGTTCTTGAAATAGTATCCTCTCAGTGAATATGTCACACTGTTCATAACGCTACATTTGACTGATATGCACTCCTAACCCCATGTACTGTACTGCAATGTGACATGATGAACTATGACACTCTGATTACAATCAACAGAGCTGTCTGTACTTTCCACTCATTGAGCCTTTACTGGGAAGAAAATACTTGTAATTTCAAAGACATAATATCTTTCTTTCTTTCTTT
>NW_015736194.1:0-357 GCF_001515625.1 Sinocyclocheilus rhinocerous
CGCTGCCTTTCTGTGATTGTGAAATATATCACCATTGTATCTCATTCATGCTGCATCGAGAATTGCAATAGTAACTCAGATCATCGCTCTGAGAGGAAACTGGACAATGTGATATGTTTTTTCGCCTTTTCTATGTATTAAAACACGAAGGGAAGCAGGTCGTGGAGATGACGAGAAGACGCCAGATAGTAAATCTATTAATAATGTCACTGATTAAACCCACTGCCTATTACTCAATAAAATAATTATATAGCTGCGTGTTTTTGATAGTTTTGATTTTGTTTGTTTTAATAATTAACATTACCGTTGCGATTATGACTCTCACTTGGCTTGTGAATTAGCAGAACTTGAACAGAG
>NW_015736195.1:0-357 GCF_001515625.1 Sinocyclocheilus rhinocerous
ATCTATCTATCTATCTAGCAACCCCTTGCAGTCACATGGAATATCCAAGCAACCACCTAGCAATGCATTATCAACTAAACTTAACACGTTAATTCTTCTGTCTGTATTCAGTTTAACCAAGTCTATCAAATGGCTAGAGTATTGAAACTACATAATAACCGTCACAAGTCAATACTTTTTAATTTGTTGTAAACCTTAAGACAAGGCCTTTCCAAAGTGTCTTAATGAACTTTTCTAGGTCATCTTGGTATTGTCTTTCCAGATGTCTGCATAACTGTGGACTACTAAGTAATGACGGTAATTTGTTACATGAAAGCAAAAATTAAGCACACATTATATGGTGTTTATAGTTTTTAG
>NW_015736196.1:0-357 GCF_001515625.1 Sinocyclocheilus rhinocerous
ATCTCAAATGCAAAATGTATCTTGATTTAAGGTTTCTGGACATTTATATTTTGTTAAAAAAAAAGACAAGAATACAAAGAAAATGTAAAACTTTCTGCTCTGATTTAAGACCTTTTCAGGCTTTAATTTGTGGAAGGGCAAATTAAGACTTTTTAAAACCCTGAATTGGGGCAAGTGCAAACACACTATATGATCTATGTTTGGGCCCAATTTATGGAAGGGACCAGAGACTCTGAATGGCATATGCTCATACACAAAGGATCCATAAATCATTACATAAGGCAATAAATACACTGACAGCCAGTTTGGGTTCATTGACAGAATCTGATATTGGAAGTGATGTACTACTGTACATTA
>NW_015736197.1:0-357 GCF_001515625.1 Sinocyclocheilus rhinocerous
TCTGCTTCTGATCTCTTCTGATGAACTGAACTAAAACAGAGAGATAGATTAAAGTTAATTCTTTAAATTACTGTATGCAACGAATCAACTATGTTTATCATTATCAAATTCAATTTAAAATTCAAATTCATTTCATATACTGTTTATAACTGTGTTTTTAACTTGATAATATAATCATATTTTTATACAAATGTTATACCTGAGACCAGCAGCAGAGATGGGAATTAAAATAGATTTGTTTGGTAGCAGTACTTTACTTCACTATTTATTTTTCTGACAATTTTTACTTTACATTTACTTTAAATGTTTTATACAAATATCTGTATTTTCAAACAAGTTACTTTAGTTCATTGTCAG
>NW_015736198.1:0-356 GCF_001515625.1 Sinocyclocheilus rhinocerous
CTCACCAATGGATCCTCTGCAGTGAATGGGTGCCGTCAGAATTTGTAAGAAACAAATCCATCAAACGAATCAGGAAAGAAAACTACACAGAACAATCACTGTTTACAAATGAAAACTGTCCAAAACATTTCTAAACAAATATGTCTGTGTGATTTTGTTGTGACAGGACGACAGGGGATGGGCTTTTTCACTGGAGGAAGGGTTATTATGGATTATGGACTCGTATTTTGGCCAGAAGCGCGACAGTTTGAAGTTAAAATACCTTAATGATGGATTTGTTTTTTGCAAACACACAGCTTTTCAATTCACATGATATTAATTGATGGACTGGAGTGGTGTGGATTACTTGTGGATTA
>NW_015736199.1:0-357 GCF_001515625.1 Sinocyclocheilus rhinocerous
AAATGAGACCGTCTGGATATTATTATTGAAGGTGGGGAGTTTTTGTGGTTTCTGCTCACTGTGGGTGGAGCAAATTAAACAGGAAACTCACTTCTGGGCATCACTGTGTCCAAACATTATTTGCAGCCTCCTTCTTAAAGGGACAGTTACACTTGTTCAAAAGTCTCTCTCTCTTTCAAAGGCTGTCGTTTCTCTCTAGTCATTATGCTAAAATGTCTCATTATTTTTTATGTTTTTGTGTGATAATGGGTCATAATGGAATTAAATGAAAGCGTAATTAAATCTCTGTGGTGTGTGTTACAGATCAGTGCGCATGCAGTGAGGAGTCATCGGAATGCACTTGCTTGTTGGACCTTC
>NW_015736200.1:0-357 GCF_001515625.1 Sinocyclocheilus rhinocerous
ATTTTTAAGCCACAATATGGTTCAGTTTCAAAGATATGGGGATCTCAGTGTGGCTCCACGAGTAAGATGAAACATTTTCAGTAGTCAAAAACTAAATGTGGGTCACTTTGCATACAGCTGATACTTTTAAAATCACCATTTTATCACAATTACCACTATTTATGTTTGTCTTACTTCAGAAAAAAATTAACAAAATCGAACATTTTAAGTTTCTGAAATGTAATTTATTTGACATTAAATATTTTAACATTAGTTACTAGGGCTGGGTAAAACATATCGATATCACGATTTTAATCGATTCACATTTTTACAAAACTATATCGATTCTTAAATCCCAAGAATCGATTAGTCTAGCCT
>NW_015736201.1:0-357 GCF_001515625.1 Sinocyclocheilus rhinocerous
ATGTAACCATGGTTCCCTGAGAATAGGGAACGAGATGCTGCGTCTATTTGCCATGCGTCAGGTATTCCTGCTTACGTCTCTTTCAGACAAAGAAGTGGATGACGTGTTCCACAGGTGCCTTTTTATACTTGCAGTCCCACCAGTAGTGACATCACAGGCTACTGCCTGCCAATGTCAAGTTCATTGTCGTTTCTGCATTCATGCTTCAGACACTGGTCACGCTGAAGGTGTTCCCCATAACAGCTCCTAGGGTATGCATTGTCTTGTTTCCTATTCTCAGGGAACTAGTGGTGGAAATTTTGATTCTTTCATGAGATTTGTTCATTTTCAGTTTGTTCACCAAAATGATTCGTTCAG
>NW_015736202.1:0-357 GCF_001515625.1 Sinocyclocheilus rhinocerous
ATGTGGGAACAGGAGCCTTCTCTGGGCTAGACATGGGAACAGGAATTTTCTCTGGGCTAGACATGGGAACAAGAACTTTCTCTGGGATAAACTCAGGAATGGGAGGGACAGAGTTCACCAACGGAGGAGGAAGGAAAGGGGGCAGGTAGATAAACAAGTCAATTAAGTTTTCCTCCACTTTGCATTCTCCCAAATCCCTTTTCAGCTCAGCCACGGTACAGGGGGCGGAGCTCCTCTCCGTGCTCTCTCTGTCCACAGCTTTCTCCCTCGTGGCGGGCGTTGTAGCTGGCTCTTGCACCTGGTCTGACGATTCGTGAGGCTCTGGCTCCGTGGCGATCCTCAGCTCTGTCGCACTCC
>NW_015736203.1:0-356 GCF_001515625.1 Sinocyclocheilus rhinocerous
CACACACATACATACACACAGACACACACACACACACACACACACTCAGACACACACACACCTCCTCAAGCGTAACTTTTATGTCAGGTGCAGCTCAGCACATCTCGTCTCTCTGAACAGCTCCTCGTCAATTTCAGGCTTAAAGTTTTATGGGAAGGATACTGTTTGATGCAGTCGACCAGCGGTCCATAACAGCAGTCATTTACTGTGCACTGAAAAGAGCGAAGAAATATTACAGTCAGGAGGGGAAGGGCCCTCAGCATCCATTACAAACACCCATCATGCACTGCAGCACGCCACACGTCACCTTATTAGCAGATTATTCAGACTAGTGATGGATTCACACGAGAACATCT
>NW_015736204.1:0-357 GCF_001515625.1 Sinocyclocheilus rhinocerous
ACACGCGAGGATGCGCGCGGCAGTCGGAATCCTTTGTGCTTTGACTTTCCTGGTCTCGTTCAGCCATGGCGCGAGAGTTGTGAGTGGTAAGTTTCAAATTATTTAGTATGAAGCTATTTTCATTCACCTTATTTCTTTAAGTCAGTGAGGATATATGTATCAAAATATTCAGTTGTTTGTGGTAAAATTGTGTTTTACTGTCTTAAATATTTAAATTTAAAGGGACAGTTCAGCCAAAAATGTGACCCTAGACCACAAAACCAGTCATAAGGGTCACTTTTTATTTTTAATTGAGATTTATACATCATCTGGAAGCTGAATAAATACACTTTCCATTGATGTATGGTTTGTTAGGAT
>NW_015736205.1:0-357 GCF_001515625.1 Sinocyclocheilus rhinocerous
ATGGAAAAGTAATACATGTTGGGGGAAAGGTAGTGGAAAATAATGAAAATGTAAACGGAGGCTATAAAGTCTTCCATTGAGCTGCTTTCAAATCCCAGGCCTTTTTTAAATTTTTTATTTATTTCAGATACTGCCAATGGACATCAAAATGGAAATGCTGCATCCCCCAGCAGTGAATAATCAGTGCAAATGTTTTTTTTTTTTTGTGAACAACAAAAATTATGGAAATATATTGCTAAAAAAGTACATTAGGTGATTTAGATTCAGTGAAAAAGGTGCAAAAAGGCGTGCACATCCAAACAACCCAAAACTAGGTGCAGGACAAAAAAAAATCAGCTCCAAATTTTTTTTTTCCCC
>NW_015736206.1:0-357 GCF_001515625.1 Sinocyclocheilus rhinocerous
CATAATCGCTATAAACATTCATCTGCTCCACTGCCTGTTAAATTATTGAGCAATTGGATGCTTAAAAAAGGCCACCACACAACACAGTCCTCAATTATCTAATATATCAACAGATACAGTTTTCCTTCTTTCCCTTTTAAGTAATATATTATTTGAATGGTACTGTTTTTATGATTTCGGTAGGGACTGGGATACTGGGTTATTAATTGTTGTATGTTTGTGTTGATGTGCAGCGGTTCTCTCTTATCCAAAACATATTTCTCCTGAGAGAGACAATACTACCTTGACCTTACCTGTTTGATACCATTTTACTTTGAGTTATAGAAATTTGATGTTTGTTTGTTAGAAATAAATGAT
>NW_015736207.1:0-357 GCF_001515625.1 Sinocyclocheilus rhinocerous
AGCAGCATCAGTCCAAAGATCAGCATCATTTCTCTAAAGTCCAGTTTCCAGCAGAAGAGTGTGATGCTGCTTCAGTCACACAGTCGCTTCTCACTCTGACAGAAGAGCCGACTGACACTCAGCTGTGCTCACGATACAGTGATTAAACTACTGCACAGTTTCTGTCAGAGAAGAGGAAGCTCAGATCATTACTGGAGCAGTTTGGGGTTGAAGGTCTTGCACAAGAAGACAAAAATAACTAACACAGACATGTGCTTTCCTGCCTTTGTGCAACCACAAGGCAAATTTGTCTGTGGTGAGAATAAAACTAATTGCTAACAAACATCTACTCAAGAAAATATCTGTCACAATTTGCAC
>NW_015736208.1:0-357 GCF_001515625.1 Sinocyclocheilus rhinocerous
TGTGTAGTGTTTCTTTCCAAAGGGACATTGTCAGCTTCTGTCCTGCAGCATAATACAGCACTTTTAGTCATTTTCATGTAAACGCACCCTAAAAAGCTAAAACTGATTTATGTTATACTAAACGAATTGAATATGTTATGCATCACAAATTATCAGATTGTATCAAAATGCTGTTTTGGGATGATGTAGTTTTACTTCCACTGAATCTACATATTCTGCATGGACAGACAAACACATGAAAGTAACATTAACTAAATCTAAACCTTGTGCATTGCCAATAAATACATTTCAATCATGACAACTCTCAAAATAGTTTTAGCGTGTTAATGGATGCTATTAAAAGATCACTGATTACAA
>NW_015736209.1:0-357 GCF_001515625.1 Sinocyclocheilus rhinocerous
TATCTGTCATGACAGGAGGCTACTTAACACAAAACGGTGCCCGCTTCCAAGGGAGAGTAGAAAACAAGGCACAAACACACACAGTGGATTCCTTTATACCAGCCCTCGGCTTTTGTTTTGGACTGAAGAACGTGTTGCCTTTTCCCCCTCCCTTCTGCTTTCTTCCCCTCTCCTTTTTCTTTTCTTTTCATTCTTTCTTTTTCTTTTCTCCGGCGCCTAGCAGTGTCCTCGTTCCGCAGCAGGTAGTGGCTGGCAGCAGCAGGATTCTGGGAGATTGTAAGAGAACGCCTTAATGAGCTGAAGGCCTCCTCGGCTGGAAACAAATGTATGCAAATGAGATGCACAACCCAAAAAGGA
>NW_015736210.1:0-357 GCF_001515625.1 Sinocyclocheilus rhinocerous
AGCGGCCATGTAAAGTTGCTACTACTTACATATTTCAGATGATAACCCATATTTGTGGTGGATGATTGATAGGCGAGAGTTTGGATGTCCTGCCGGATCAGCCGTTAACGATCTGCCTGATTTTGCCAATGTGGATTTTTTTTTCTGTGACTAAGCGACTAAAAACATTTGGTCGACCAAGCCTCTTCTGGGCGACTAACGATTAGTCGACTATTAGGGGGCAGCCCTAGTGCAGAGAAAAGTAGTGGAAAACACAAATTGTGCAATCAAAAGGCCAAGAATTATACATTGTAATGTTTTGACTAATAGCTTAAAAGATAAAGAGCAACAATCAGTGGTGTCTTCCAGGAAATGCAA
>NW_015736211.1:0-357 GCF_001515625.1 Sinocyclocheilus rhinocerous
CAAAGAGAAAGAAAAATTTTAAATCGCATCATATGACCCCTTTAATTGACTCGAAAGACCCTCGTTGTCCAACACAATTTTCAGCAGCTCCTCAATATAAGCTATTTCCAGTATTTCTGCTATAATTATGACAAAGCTGCTTCTTTTCAAACTTTTTGTTATTAACAGAAACTGGGAGTATTGATATTAAATTAATTAACTACAATTTTGTGAATCAGAAGTTTCAGAACTTTCAAGAAATTATAGTTTATAATATAATAATTGTAAGAAAAAAAATTCAGTTGGCTTTTTGATTTTTCTCTTGATCTTGTTTTTTTTTTTACATTTAATTTACAATAAGAGTTTTTTAATAATAAT
>NW_015736212.1:0-357 GCF_001515625.1 Sinocyclocheilus rhinocerous
TATTTGTTTTTGCGCATTTTGATACGTATTGAAAGGTTTGCACACTTTCTATTATGTGGGACTATTATTTTGAAACCCAGAGAGAGCCGGTTATTAACAGGGAAAATCAGTTTTTCACACAGTCTATGTTTCACACACACGAGGAGAAGGTCTGTCGGTTTTGTACATTTTTGTGTGTGAAATTGTGCCGTGTGTGTTAATAATAATTGCATCAGAGAACTAGTAAAACTACATTAAGTGTTGCGTATGTATGAGTTTAATGTATACCCCTTTCGGCTTTTCCGGTGACTTTCTGTAACCAAACAGACACTTATATGAATGTGATGTACAATAAAACATCGCAAAATGATCACGAAA
>NW_015736213.1:0-357 GCF_001515625.1 Sinocyclocheilus rhinocerous
AGTGAAATTGTATTCAACAAGAAAAATAGACAAGGCTGGGCTTGATTGTATCCATTGGGAATTGGCTGAATTATGAAAAGTGGTTAGAAGCCAAGAGCTTTTGCCAGTTAGCATGACCCGGTTAGCCTTATTCGCATGAGCCTGCCACTCCAAGGATAAAAAGTCCAAAAGTGCCCAGCAAGTTCAGCATGTTCAGCTGTGTTGTAATCATTATTTCAGGTTGTAGACTTATCTGAGCAGGAGCCATGATAAGATGATGCTGAGGTGGAAATAAGGAAAAAAGATCTCCTGGAGGTGATGGAATTGGAGGGTGACGTTTCAGATTTACAGATACATATCCAATGGGAATTGAACTAG
>NW_015736214.1:0-357 GCF_001515625.1 Sinocyclocheilus rhinocerous
TCGGGGACCCGTTCCTGCACAGCCAACAGGAAAAACAAACACAGCTAGGGCGGCCATTACATGACACACTCTTTTCAGCAACACACTTCCATGTACACACAAGCGTCCATGCTTTTTTGTTGTTGTTTTTGAGACACTGTCCCGCCCCCCACCCCTTCTGCATCCTTTCCCTGCTTTCTTTCCCAGGCTATTGTCTGACTGACTGCTCCCTGCAAAGCCGTATGAAAGCACAGATCACGCACCACCCAGCCCCCTCCACCTTCCCTCAATGGCTGATGAGAGATGTGCACGACACAATGAGAAAACGGCGCTGTGGGTTACCTTAATCACTGATGTCACCATTCGGGATGGGGCACT
>NW_015736215.1:0-357 GCF_001515625.1 Sinocyclocheilus rhinocerous
AGCTCGGATTGGGTGTTCAGTTTAGCGAACGAGTGCATGCTTGAGAATTAAAGCGTTAGTGATGAAAGAGAGCAAGTAAATCAAGACCGCTTTCGGCTTTCATCACCGCTAGTTCTTTGAAGTCGGCTTGCTGTGTCCCAGCCTTTACACGACAACGGGGCCTAAAAACGCACACTTTTGAAAATGAGTTTCAAAGTGTACGTTTTTGAAAATGATACTGTTATTGTTTTTGTGTAAACTAAAAAAAAACGCAAATTTTTGAAACCGTGACGTCATGCGCATGTGTATTACGTGTTTGCATAGTGTTTCTATACAAAATAACATCGCCAACTACTGGCCTGGCATGCATAATACAGC
>NW_015736216.1:0-357 GCF_001515625.1 Sinocyclocheilus rhinocerous
CAAAAGAAGACGCGGCCGTGTCAGATGCTCTCTGTGCTTTTTTACTTTCACAGTAATAGAAGATAAAGACTCTTTAAACTCAGATATAATCAAGACAATTCATCAGTACATTCTCAGTCGATATAAAGTCTCTTCGCTATTTCAGTCTGATTCTCAGTCAGTCATTGATTCCGTCGATCGGTTCGATTCTGTGACTCTGGCACACCTAAGTTACAAACACACCGGAGCAGATTACAAACAATATTCACTGACCATCTTCCATTTTTCGGAAACTCCTGTTTTACTGAAATCTACAGCAATATGAAAAACATCTCATTGTTCTTTATGTTCTGGATTGTGGAAGGTAATATTCATGTT
>NW_015736217.1:0-357 GCF_001515625.1 Sinocyclocheilus rhinocerous
ATAACACTTAACACAGTGCCATCTAGTGGCTTCCTAGAGTAACAGACACAATCAATTGATATCATCACACTACATAGTTTGTATATACCACTTCAGGCAAAATATACATTTTGAGAATGAAGCGCGGATGCGGCTGGAAAATAGTTTTAATGCACTGCAAATGGCGAAGGCGCATCGCAAGTCACTTCAGGAGGAGGCGTGCATTACTTTTGTGACTGTGACATGCTCATCTTCCGAAAATATTACCAACGATCTATCAGGTAACGTTATGCCTTCTGTCTCCTTAAAATAGTTTTCTGTGAGCTTTTGTAGAGCCTACAAGTTCTCATTATAAACATTCTCACTATACTGTGTTGG
>NW_015736218.1:0-357 GCF_001515625.1 Sinocyclocheilus rhinocerous
CAACTTCAACATCAACTGCACCAGCATCTATAGCTCAAACAACAAAAACTGTACCAACATCTACATCAAGTGCATCAACATCTGTGACTCAAAGTACTACATCAACTGTATTATTATCTACATCTTCTCAACCAACATCTACCAGTCAATCAACTGCAGCAATACCTACAACTCAATCAATAACAACAACTGCAACGTCGACATTAATTGCACCAACATCTTCGTCAACTGCACCAACATCTACTACTCAATCAACAACAGCTGCACAAACCTCAACATCAACTGCATCAACATCGATATCAGCTGCATTAACATCTACTCGAACACCAACATCTACTTCTCAAATGACATCTCAAC
>NW_015736219.1:0-357 GCF_001515625.1 Sinocyclocheilus rhinocerous
AGGGGCAAAAACACACACAGAATAGTCCATAATCCTGACAATATGAAGTCTGACAGTAATTGTCTTGTTTTGTTATGTATTGTTAAATGTATTGTTAAAGGCAAATTTAGAGATACGGCTTCTCAGAGAAAGCTTTAACATGCTGAGAGTTTTGTTACTAAATCACAACAAAATGCATCACCTTGAAAGCATCGTCACAAAAAAAAAAGAAGCTGAATAAAAGAAACTAGGCCAACACATTAAAAAAAACCTACATAAACTAGTCCATTTAATTGACTAGTTTGTTGTTGGATGACTACCCTAGTGCTTATTGGGTTCTCCTTCAATTTACATTTGTTTCACATTTTCAATAAAAAA
>NW_015736220.1:0-357 GCF_001515625.1 Sinocyclocheilus rhinocerous
CAAAAACACACAAAGGCAAATCAGAGCATCTGTATATTTTATTCACATATGTTACATTTTGCATTAAATGTCATTAAAAGTCACCCTTTCAGAGATGACATCATAAAGTCTGAATCAGCACCTATACAGTAATGTACTGTATTACTGCCTGCCTGACAAGCGTTCACCGCAGGAGAACACACCAGCATTATCCACCCGTCACACTTAGCACACCTGTCTGTCTATACAAAGTTGGGAAAGAGAGTAAGAACTCTCTTAAAAAAAAACAGCAGCATGCAAGAAATCAAGACAAAATAAGAAAAGAAAGCAAACTGCACTGAAAACATCCTCCCTCCAGCATGGCATGATTGCAGCAAT
>NW_015736221.1:0-357 GCF_001515625.1 Sinocyclocheilus rhinocerous
ATATATATATATATATATATATATTATTTTTTTTTATTTGTTTTTTATTAATTTATTTTGGTTTTGGGGTAACCAGGACATGTTTTGGAGATTCACCCTCAGAAGAGTCCTACCTGGTGAGCCAGATTTAAAGACTCATTGTGCACACAAAGTGGGTGACCTTTCTTTTTATAATAATATGGAGACCGAGACCGAGCAGACTAGAATAAAAGGCTGTGGTATGTAAATAGCTTAATCACATTCAGAGCCAAGAACGGTTTCCTGTTTGCTTTCTACAGTATTCTAGTAAACACAGCGTCCGCTCTGACAGGAGAGGGGCTGGAGACGCTCCAAGAGAATGGCAAACATTATGCAAAC
>NW_015736222.1:0-357 GCF_001515625.1 Sinocyclocheilus rhinocerous
CACACACACACACACGCACACACTCACACACGCACACACACACACTCGCTACACTAGCGCTCTGCTGCCCCCTTCACGAGAGTCCCGTTATCGGTTGTCACGACAACAGCCCGCTCTGTGCGCGCATCTGAATGAGGAGGACGCATCGCAGGCTCCTGTTGTTTGTATACGAAGCGAATCAAAATGATAACAGTCTAACCCAAACCACGAAACAAAACATAAGTTTTCACTTTGTGATTTTTCTTTTGCAGGTTTTGTTAGATTAACTTCTAAAGGAGAATGTAGTGCCTTAGCACAGCTAGTAAACCCCGGCCTCTGCTGAACAAACCCACACACTGATGCGAAGCTCCTTCACAG
>NW_015736223.1:0-357 GCF_001515625.1 Sinocyclocheilus rhinocerous
TGATGAAGGAAACAGCACTGAATGATCTTCTACAAGAACATGAAGAATCTCCATTCAATGAAAGTGACCTCACAGAATGGCTGAAAGAGAGAGAAAGAGAGTCTGAGATCATTAAAACAGTCCTCAGACAGCTGAAGGATTACGGTGCACAGGTGGAAGTCAACATAGATGCCATCATGATGGATCTGGAGGTTGGAAATCTGGTCAGTTACACGTTCACATCTCTGAACTGGTCAGACACGATCCTTCATAAACAAAAGGCCTATCTGAGTTCTTCAACAAAAGGAGAAAATGTAGAGATAAGCCCTGATATCAAGCAAAAGTCTTGGCTCACTGCCAATATCCAAAAGACCATGA
>NW_015736224.1:0-357 GCF_001515625.1 Sinocyclocheilus rhinocerous
GGATGTTTAGAAAAGTGATTTATGTGAAGGTGAGGAATCTGTACCTCTGAATCTGTGTGAACTCACACATTAAAGGAGGAGGGATTTGTACCTTTAACACATTTACATTTATTCGTTTACAGATTGACTCTCACTGGATTCAAACCTGTTTGTTCACGGCCCAGATCCTTTAACCACATTACAGGATGTAGTTTCATGTAGCAGCCATATGGTGTCCAAAAAACCATTAATACTCTCTAATAATGCATCACGAGATCTGCTGCTCACTCCAGAGGAGCTCTGACTGCTAGACGGACACAGAAAGAGCTTCAGAGAACTTAAAACACTTCAGCTGGAGCAAATGACCATGTGACTATA
>NW_015736225.1:0-357 GCF_001515625.1 Sinocyclocheilus rhinocerous
AGGAATAAATTACATTTTAGAATATATTCAAATAGAAAACAGTTCAATTGTAATAATATTTCACAGTATTTTACAATAATTCTGTTTTACTGTAAATGCAGCCTTGGTGAGCATAAGCTTTTAAAACATTAAACATTTTTTTTACTGACCTCACACTTTTGAATGGTAGTATATGTGTAGTTTTGTAACTGATGTGTAATGCTGACCAGATACTTCTTATGGTGCTGTCTGTGTGGTATTATTCAATGTTGTTTCAAGTCACTTTATTTTAATGTTTTTTTTTTTAATGATATATTTTAGCTTCCTGCCACGCCCAAAATTGAGTTCTCACCACTGGATGCATGGAACTCAGGTAAA
>NW_015736226.1:0-357 GCF_001515625.1 Sinocyclocheilus rhinocerous
CAGAGGTGTTTGGGCTCCCAAGAGCGACCCCTAGTGTCGTACACTTGACACAACTTCGAAGTGAACGACAGAAAGGGAACTGTGCTGCTCGTTCTCCGAATGATTTCTCGTTTACATAATTCCCATGTTTTCATATGGAGCCTGAAGTAACCTGCAACCCCTCCAGTGCTGAGGGAAGGGAATGAAGTGAGTGTGGGACATGTTAGTCCACAGCATGTCACGTCAGCTCGGCTCTTTGAGATGGAGTGACCTGGAGAACACGCTCCCCTGATGATTGATCTGGATGAAATTGTGTGGCTCCAAAATGTTCAAAGCTGTCAGAGCTTGTCCATTTTCAGACGAGTACACAGTACAACA
>NW_015736227.1:0-357 GCF_001515625.1 Sinocyclocheilus rhinocerous
AGGCCAAGCAGGAGTTCAGTAGAAACACCATCCAGAGATTGTCACATTGAAAGGCGTGCGATCAGACGTCCTTCATTCGTCAAACACGCGGCGTCATGATACTTTATGAAGCACAGAGTATGGCACAGGCCGAGTTTGGCACCGGAGGACAAAAATAAAACGCCATTAAGAACCAAAACAGCACAGACCATATATTAAACCATATCAATCGCACCAAACCAGGCCAGATTTCATCCCAAACTCATAAGGGGAAAAAAAGACTATATTTTGCATTAAGAAGAATTTTAGGACCAAGATTGTATTGTATTGTAATTATAATAATAAATGTGAGAAAATACATCCATGGTATTTATGCTG
>NW_015736228.1:0-357 GCF_001515625.1 Sinocyclocheilus rhinocerous
TTTTATCTGCACCTGTTCCCAGCACCCACACTTTGCATCGTTTGCCAAATGTTTTCTGAGTTTGAGTCACAGAAAGACAAGTGATTTGTCACCACTGGTGATTTTATTACAGAAGCGGGGACGGTAATCACGTCCGTGCAACTCGTTTGCCTTGTTTTTTTATTCCCCATATAAACTCATCAATAATATTTTTTCCCGCGATATGCCATAGGCGTTATGAGATGCTTGAACATTGCTGGGTGTCTGGTGAAGCAGATAAATAATTGAATGCAGTCTGAAGTTTGGAAGCAACGTGCCCAGACTGCAAAGCAAGGCGCGGGGTCCTATGCACTAAACCGATGCAAACGATAAGGTTCG
>NW_015736229.1:0-357 GCF_001515625.1 Sinocyclocheilus rhinocerous
GAAGCAGAGTCCAGCTGTGTGTCTATGAGGAGTGATTGGTCTATGAATCCTCCAGTACAGTCTAAGAGTGGAGAGAGACAGACTGATCTCAGGTACATTTTTATATAAATATTAGGTAACACTTTTTATGAAGCCTGTATCTATAATACACCATAAGGGTATTATTAAGGTATTAAAATAAATGCATAATGCATGATAAGAAACCCTATAATATGTTGTATCATCTCATTAATATTTAAACAGTTTTAATGTATTATAATCAGGGCTGTACCTTAACTTTTTTTTTCACATAGCACTGGTGCTACAGAGGCTGGTGCTTTATTTTTCAGGTACAGTATTTAGCAGTAACATTCAAGA
>NW_015736230.1:0-357 GCF_001515625.1 Sinocyclocheilus rhinocerous
CCCTGAGACACACTTGAGTCAATATTCATGCTTAAAATGCAAGAGGCACAGGAATGGAATTAGGGGGAAATTAAGAGAGTACATATTAAGAATCAGTGTTTTTTGTTTTTTTTGCCAATTATTGAATGTATGGAGGGTAATAAAACCAATTAGTTATTGAATATGAGATTCATTTTTAGCTCTGTATTGGGAGGGCTACAGCTTTCTGCAGCAGTTGTGTTTCCACAGCACGCTGCCAAACCTCAAGCTTAGACTGACAGCATAGTGAACATGACAGAAAAATTAAGTATTTATGTGGGCTGCTTGAATTGGGGCTGTCATCATTCCTACAGACTCTGGCCGTGATTGAATGAAAAT
>NW_015736231.1:0-357 GCF_001515625.1 Sinocyclocheilus rhinocerous
AATGTTACGTCAATGCCATTTCTTTGTAATTCTGAAATGTACTAGCAATTTCTGAGTGAAAATTGTTTCTACACCATTTTTTCATCTTTATAATTTCTGTAACTATCAAGTTTTAAAAACTGTAAGAGAATAGCGAAGTCCACACCACAGCTATAACTATAACAATAACGATAGAGAAATGATATCGCTGGGATCAAATTCGGGGCAATTTTTTTCCCAGCTTATGACTGATAAAAACATCAACAGGCAATAAGCATCCATCCTACTTTAATTGGACAGTAATTGGAAGGTGGGTTAGAATAATGTTGTCATCCATTTGTCTGGAGGATAATGTAGTATAGTTTTCATTCTTAGTGC
>NW_015736232.1:0-357 GCF_001515625.1 Sinocyclocheilus rhinocerous
TGAATTGTTAAAGATTCTGTTGTTGGTCAGTGAATGGTTTGTTTTGTTTAAGCTGCAACTAGTAATTATAATTATTTTTCTGATTAATTTGATGACGGCTATATATAACTTTGTTTATTGAAAAAGCATGTTATTCCACATCATGACCCCCCCCCAAAAAACAAACAAAAAAAAAACAAATTATGTTTACATTTTAACTTTATTAATTAAGGGGAGACAGAAACTAGGACAAAGGAACAAAACTAAACAGGAAACGAAAGAAACACATCAAAAAGTTCATAATGGTGACAGTATGCCCTCCTCCCCGAACGCGTGACCTCACCCCATGGCAGGATGGTGGGAGGGAGGGGGTTTGGG
>NW_015736233.1:0-357 GCF_001515625.1 Sinocyclocheilus rhinocerous
CCCAGTGACCAGTTGATGTGATTTGGATACCTCTCCTCCCCAAGCTACCCTGAAGGACCTGTGAGGTAAGACTCACAGTGGAGTGCAGTTCCAGTGATGCCCATCGATGAGAGGGTGAACAGAAGGATTTGATGATTAACATTGCCGAATGCAGCAGATAGATCTAGCAGAATGAGAACTGAAGATTGGCTCTTGCACTCCATAGCGCTTCAGTGACTGACAGCAAGGCGGTTTCATTTCAATGGCCACTTTTAAATCCTCTGCAGTAATAATGCTCCCTCCGGAGATAAAGTTGTCTGGTCTAAATCAGGTGAGAAATCTGCACAGATCAAGCACCGTTTACAAGCCAAAACAGCT
>NW_015736234.1:0-354 GCF_001515625.1 Sinocyclocheilus rhinocerous
ATATACACACACACACACACACACACACACACACACACATTTTTTAAATATTTAAATCTTACTTTTCCCAAACTTTTGAATATAAAACTTTTCACAAATATTTTAAGCAGCAAAACTGTTTTTAACCTTGATAATAGTAATACATGTTTCTTGAGTACCAAATCAGCATATTTGCAATTTCATCCGCAAAATGTTAAAAACCTAAAATAGGATCAAAAATTCACTAAAAAAGGGTGAAAAAAGAGAAAAATCTGCCTCATTTATTAAATAACAAGGGTGTAGAGTTGTAAAAATATATAGAGATGCACTGATCGATCGGCCAGGGATCGGAATTGGCCGATTTTCCTCATGATC
>NW_015736235.1:0-357 GCF_001515625.1 Sinocyclocheilus rhinocerous
CCGGCCCAGCAGCGGAGCGACTCACGCGTGCGATCCGAGCTGAAGAACCGCGAGCAGATCCTCAAGCAGCGCAAGCGCAAAGCCAAGCAGCAGTTCCTGCAGACTGGCGGCATGAAGAAGCTCCGTGCCAAAGGAAGACAGCGCCTGCAGGAAGTCATGAGATCCGGCTTTGGTCGTGGCGGCTCCAAGAAAGGAAAGATGAGGAAGAGACTTTAAGCGTCACTTCCCCAACACACACCTTTTATCTATGATGCAGAAAACAGGATGGACAACATTATATGTACATGCACATATTATATACGGCTAGAATGAGTGAAGAGACTTTAAAGGGTTAGTTCAAGCGTTTTACTCACCCCC
>NW_015736236.1:0-357 GCF_001515625.1 Sinocyclocheilus rhinocerous
ATCGAATCGAATCGTGAGTTGAGTGAATCGTTACATCCCTAGCCACCATCATCATCATCATCACGGATCACTTTACTGAAGCCTCTGGACTAAAACAAAGCCAATCCGGTTCCCTGCAGTGTTCATTTGTGATCTGAAGGTGGCAGTATAACACTGACAATTCAACGCAGCAGCTAAAGTAAACAGAAGGCAGTGCAGAACACAAGAACAAGTATGAGGGAAACAAATGCCTGATTACAGGACACTAATTACTGTCATCAAACTCCTGCTGGTTCAGTCTTAATGCATGTGACTGCCTTCCAGCTGCTTGAGAGACCATAAAACTGCTAATAAAGAGAAAACTATAAAACTAAAAAT
>NW_015736237.1:0-357 GCF_001515625.1 Sinocyclocheilus rhinocerous
TAGCATCGGCGGTTAGCCGCAGCTGAGAGGGCGCAATGCATGCTGGTTAGTGTAGTTTTTAGAACAGGTCTTCTACGTTAGCACAACATGCGCACCACTATGTATAAACTACACTTCCCATCCTCCTACACGAAACAATTCGCATCAAGCGGAAACACACGGGTTGTAGTTTTTATATGTGAACGTGTAATCGAAACTAATCCAGGGGGACACCGAAAAGAAACTACAAAGACCAACAGACACGCAAAAAAGTGGACAACTCACTTCCGGGGAAATCCAAACGCAGGCGTTTGAGGGGTAAACTTTGCTAGCACTATCTTATACTGCATCTTGTAAAAAATATATATAACTTTACAA
>NW_015736238.1:0-357 GCF_001515625.1 Sinocyclocheilus rhinocerous
ATTTAATGAATTCCACCTGACTGAACACCCAATATAATAAAGGAATAATGTAGCTTTGTTCACTGTTCTTTATTCTTCTTTCCCTGCCTCTTTTTCTGAACACAACTGTATTACTTTTACAAACTTATTTTCAATGACAAGAGAAGACAGAGCCTTAATGTGCTCATGGCTTTTACGTTTATCTAAAGAACTCTACTTTGTGCTTGAATATGTCTGACAATCCAAACTAAGCCTGACTTGAGCAATATATTCAATTGGGTAACTTTTTACAGAAAATATTAACATCTGTTTTTGCTCCACTAACAAAAAGGTTTCCAAATGAAGCCAAAGAAGCTCATCAACAGCCCAGTTCAAAAA
>NW_015736239.1:0-357 GCF_001515625.1 Sinocyclocheilus rhinocerous
CTATGCATCGGAGCATTAAAAGTGGAAGCACATTCAATACGGATTTGCTAAATGTCATTGTTGTCACATTACTTCATATCTGTCACAAATAATGCTTGAAATTTACATTTAATAATTCCTAAATTAAATTGAATAATTTACACATACCATGGACATAATTTTTTTTTTTTATCTGTCCTTATTTAAGTCCTTATTTAATAGGAAAGAGAACTATAGTACTCCTGCACATGACCCGGGGAAACAAACAGTGTTTCCCATTCATTAAGTAGGCTAGCCACAGTCTAATCTGTCCAGCCACAGTTTAATAATCAACTGAAAATATGATTGAACTTCTCAATCTAACATGAACATTGTTTT
>NW_015736240.1:0-357 GCF_001515625.1 Sinocyclocheilus rhinocerous
GTGTGTGGCAGCTCTTGAACATCAGTCACCACCATGTGGTGACGCTGCAGTTCCTCAACCCACCTTTTAAGAATGAATAATTAGGTTAGATTCCCTGCTACTGCATGGGAAGCACAACATATGTTTACTTTATAAAACCCTTCCACTAACCTGGTAGGTGGATCAGCATCCTCACAAATCTTTTGAATTAGGCCATAGCTGAACACTATGCCAGACTTCAGAATCTCCAGACTGTCTCCCTTGGCCTTGTCCACCACGGCTGTGATGTCCTCTGGCGTGGCCTGTTTCATACAGACCCTGCGCAGATGGACTGACCGGGTCGCCTGGGTCTTCTTGCACACCGGACAGACAAAAAAA
>NW_015736241.1:0-357 GCF_001515625.1 Sinocyclocheilus rhinocerous
GATCACAACTACAGACATATTCTTGAAAGCCGGTTCCTGTCTGCCATGCTGCTGAGTGGTTTGCGATTGTAACTCAGTGTAGCTTTGTTTTTTCTGTTTGGAATCTTACTATCACTCTCTCGTTTAAACTGCTAAAATATAACTTAATTATCACCATGCTTCTGATATTATCTAACATATTAATTTGACATTGTTCACTTTCCGCGAGTCTGTTAGCTTGTCATTCGCGCCTATCGTTTCTTTTTTCTTTCGCTCCACTTTTCACAAGTTCATTAAAAAACTGTGGTAAGTCGGAATCATTCAACAAACACAGTGAGTAATGGCTTCTCCTGTTATTTTCACTTGCTTGCCACTTGC
>NW_015736242.1:0-357 GCF_001515625.1 Sinocyclocheilus rhinocerous
CTTCTAGAGAAACAAATGAAGAGAGAAAAAGTAAATAGCTACAAACCCCCCCACAAAAAACTAAAAACCAAGTAATTATAATGTGTATAATTTAGATCTTTTCCCAAGATACATTAAAAAAAATTAATAATAATAATAATATTTTCACAGCTGATTCTTTGGTTTATAGTTATTGTACTTATTTCCCATTAAAGAACATGTTCTTATAAATTTGGTCACAGGGTTGAATGGCTGTGCTACATAAATGCTATCATACCAACAATGGGTAAAAAAAATAAATCAATAGAGAAAACATTTTTCTGTGCACCATTCTGCAGAAAGATCTGACCAAACGATGCCACTTCCATGATGTCAATT
>NW_015736243.1:0-357 GCF_001515625.1 Sinocyclocheilus rhinocerous
CTACAGAAAATCAGAGCTAGTCTGCAGATACTGGTCAGCCAGCATCGTTTCACCCCAAAGTTGTGTAGTGTATTCCAGCCTTAAAACACCCCTCAGGTCACACTAACCTCAGTATGTGCATCGGCCCACAGCAGCTGTGATCCAGCTCTGTCCACGGCCAGTCCATTAGGCCAGCCCAGATTGTTATTTATCAGAACTACACGATCTGAACCATCCATACTGGAGCGCTCCAGCTTGGCATGCTCACCCCAGTCTGTCCAGTACATGTACCTAAAGACAGATTTTTATATTATTAATCACATACTGTACCTGTGCTCAGCTGCAAGAACCCTTGCAAGTTATGAAAACCATTAGCTA
>NW_015736244.1:0-357 GCF_001515625.1 Sinocyclocheilus rhinocerous
CTGCTGCTGCTGCTGCTGCTGTCACATTAACACACGAGCTGCTGCTCACAGATATTATCCAGCGCACGCGGAACTCCTGCATGCGCATGCGTTATTCTGACCTCCAGGAGGACGAAAGACCAGACAGAAACCACAGGGCCCTCTAGTGTCTGCTGTTCAGCGCTCAGTCTCGGAGAAAACGCTGATCAGAAAGAGCACAGAGCCGGACTGATGCGGCCTTTCACTAATCAATATCATGGCTTTATATAGCCTATCTATCTGCATGGAGAACAACTAGTACAACCCAAAAATTTAAATGTGCGCACCCTCAGTCCATCCGAGATCAGGATGAGTTTGTTTCTTCATCAGCTTTGTAGA
>NW_015736245.1:0-357 GCF_001515625.1 Sinocyclocheilus rhinocerous
CCCCAGTGACAGCTTTTGTACCTTTTTTTCTGAGAGTGTATATACTAATATACACAAAATAAATATACTGTAAATATACACAAAATATAAAAAGTCGATGGAAGATTATCAAAGTCTTATTGGCCCAAATAAAAATGGTGGTCAGGGGGAGGTCATGAGCACTGGTGGATAACAAAGTGATTTTTAATGTAAATTTATGTTCATTAGTTCTATCTACAATTAACCGAGTCAAAATTCTCCCAGCGACCCGAGATTACAAAGTAATTTTGACAAATGGCAGCAGATCAGTAACAACCTTTTTCTTTTATGGCGAGGCAGCAGAGGCTGAGGTTATTTATTACACCTTTTTAAGAAGCA
>NW_015736246.1:0-357 GCF_001515625.1 Sinocyclocheilus rhinocerous
TAGCTACTATCATGTTGAGAGGAAACTAATCCAGACAATGAGGGTATTGTCAGTTTTACGACCTCATGATGGCTGTGTGGGGGAATCTTTAGATCCGGTTTGGAGAATGTGTTTATTCTGCAGCTTTTTGGTGGATCTGTTGCACAGAAACCTTACACAGTGAAGAACAGAATTATAAATATAACTCAGTCTCTCTTTAAAAAGTGTTACAGTCTCTTCCTCAGCTTCCTGAACAAGAAAAAAAAATCTGCTTTCCTTCATGAAAGAGTAAGCAAACTACAAGCAAACTACATATGCATTATAACTTATAAGACAACTGAACATAATATGAAACTCATAAGAAATCACAACAATACC
>NW_015736247.1:0-357 GCF_001515625.1 Sinocyclocheilus rhinocerous
CTTAGAAGTGTGGTTATTTTTACCGTCATTATTGGGATACCCCACAGCACAAATGATGACCGAACATCAAATGCAAAATATGACTACCGATGTATTGGAAGGTCATCACACTCTCACAAAGTTCCGCTATAATTAATGAATCTCTCTACACTGCACAATGAATCTATTGTTTACATTGTGCATACACTTCGTTTGTTATTTTGAGAGGATTCGGGAGCTTGCGTAACTCATCACTGAACAGAACTCTGGCGTTTTGAGCGGTGAGGAGACGCTTGAACTTAAACGCCTCTGATTAGCCATCGCGTTCAACAGATCAACAGATATGTCTGTGATTGGCTACATTGCTCAACGCTGCAA
>NW_015736248.1:0-357 GCF_001515625.1 Sinocyclocheilus rhinocerous
CTTGATGAAGCTGGTCTTTGAAGAGGTGTTTGCAGACCCCGCACCGTTTGTAGAGGAGCTAAAACAAATCCCCATTCCTACATTCCTGTCCTCCCAGTTTGAGAGACCTTCAAAGGAGGAAGTTGTTGGCCGCCACATCTCATGCTTCAGTCAAGGGGCTGTCGAAAGCCTACAAACTGTCCATCCGGATCAGGGAACTTAAATCCGAAGCACAACACAGGACGGGAGAACAACTCTGACATTCTGTCCTAAATGGCCCCAGCACCAGCTTACAAAGCTTCGATAGGCGAGATATCAAAAGTTGAGAAAACCTAAAAGTTTAAGGCAACCAGCTTCAGGACATTTTTGAGTTTTCTC
>NW_015736249.1:0-357 GCF_001515625.1 Sinocyclocheilus rhinocerous
CGCGGAGCCAAAGCCTGAGCCCACCGCTGACGGAGAGCCATCGCCCGCCGCGACAGACGAGCCATCGCCAGAGAGAGCGACAGTGCTGAGGATCGCCACGGAGCCAGAGCCCGTGACGTCAGACAAGGTGCGAGAACCAGCTACAGAGCTCGCCACAGGGGAGAGCGTCAAGGACAGCGAGAGCGCGGAGGGAAGCTTTGCCCACTGCACCATGGCTGAGGGTGAGCTGTGCTTCAATGGACTGTATATATGCAGATATATATGCAGACATGCCCCCTCTTCCGCCTTCATCTGAACTCTCTGTCTGCCCAGAATTATCTGTCTGCCCTGAACTGTCTGCCAGTGCGATAATGACCA
>NW_015736250.1:0-357 GCF_001515625.1 Sinocyclocheilus rhinocerous
CGTACCTCTCTGTACATCTCTGGCAAACACTGTCATCTTGCGCTCGAACGCCAAAACCTCCTCCAGCATCTGAAGGGCTGTGCTTCCTTTTCCCTGAAGACCTTTATTCAGCGTGTTAAGGTGCGCTGTCATATCTACCATGAAGTACAGCTTTTCTAGCCAATCTGGCTGTTCCAGTTCGGGATAGGCGAGTCCTTTGCTTTCCAGGAAAGTTTTCACGTGTTCCAGACACGCAGCAAACCGTTTCAGGACCTCTCCCCTGGACAGCCACCGGACTTTGTTATGCAGCAGGAGATCTGAATACTCACTTTCAACTTCTTCTAATAGTGAACAGAACTGTCGGTGGTTTAACCCTTT
>NW_015736251.1:0-357 GCF_001515625.1 Sinocyclocheilus rhinocerous
TGGCCTTAAATATGATACAATTAAATTTAAGACCTCTTAAGACTTAAGGACCCGTGGCAACCCTGAAACAGAAAATGTGTGCTGCATTAATCGCGCGTTAATAAAATTAGTGCCGTTAAAATGAATTTGCGTCAATGCTTTATTAATGCGTGAGAACTGAAAAAATAAAGCAGACCGTGCCAATTACAGTACAGAACGTACATACACGTACAAATTTACTAGCCAATGGCGATCATATTACAAAGGTGTGCGTAGAGGGTTGTTTAGTAAGATCATTTTGATCAAAGTAATTCCAAACTTCACAAGTCAGATGACGACATTCTGTGATCAAATACAATCAACTTGTTAACACGCTCC
>NW_015736252.1:0-357 GCF_001515625.1 Sinocyclocheilus rhinocerous
CACTTTTTGAAAAATATTCTGTGATGTTTGAGATGAAAAGGGTAATTAAATTATTTATGTATCATTTATATTATAAAACTATTTCAAATGTCTTTACTGGTACAGGTACATATAAAAATATGAAAGCTTCTTTTACATAAAATTATAAATAAAGTTATAGATGTCATATTATATTATATTAATTATATATTATATTATATTATATTATATTATTAATTGTTGTCATTCAAATAAAACAAGCGATTAAAATTGTTTTTGGTAGTTTAAAATTAAGCTGAAATAGAATATAAATATTAGATAAAACTTTTAATGACCTTGGCAACTAATTGAAAGAAGTTTAAGTACTAAAATCAATAA
>NW_015736253.1:0-355 GCF_001515625.1 Sinocyclocheilus rhinocerous
ATAGATAGATAGATAGATAGATAGATAGATAGATAGATAGAACAGGTTTGCATCAGGTTAAACTGGCGGCGCGATGGACTACTTCCACGTGATTCTACTTCTGTCCTTCAATTCTGGTTTTCATATGCACTTTTTAAAAGTCTGACCCACAAATCAAGTTGGTGATCTACATTTTTTCTTTTTTTGCATTTGGCCTACTAAAACATTCCACATGTTCATCAGTCGAACTGGAACACATTTTTGAGGTGCTTTGGCACTGCCTTTTATCAGTGTTCCCTTGATAGACAGAACTTTTGGTTACACTTTATTTCATAGTCCACTTTAGACATTCTACTAACTATAAGTAACTTTGTAA
>NW_015736254.1:0-357 GCF_001515625.1 Sinocyclocheilus rhinocerous
TACACGTTTCTGCTTCTTCTTCTTTGTCTGTATTTGATCCAGACATACAGAAGATGTTTAGTAGCGCCTCCTACTGTATAACAGTGAAAACACGGAAAGCCAGAAAATTCCATCAATGGCAGGGAAAGAGTTAATCTAGCTGTCATTGTGGTCCACCACAAAAATAAAGTTTGCTGAAGGTCATATGACTTCTGTTCCCTGAGCATGTGGAACCCAATCTATCATTATATCCTCTCAAACCAGGACACCTCCTTCAGTTGTGTCCATCACACACACAAAAAGATCTCTGTGGGTATATTGCTTCACCTGTATAAAAATGTCACAACAAATAGTTCAAGATCCCAGGGGGGCTTGCAA
>NW_015736255.1:0-357 GCF_001515625.1 Sinocyclocheilus rhinocerous
GAACTAACCCTTTAAGAGCCTAAAAAAAAAACCCTGAGAAAATATTTGCTATTGTGTAATAATATTAGTAATGTATATATTTACAGCTTTACTTCAACCATATCTTAGTCTCTTGTCAAAATAGCTCAAGATGAAATATTTTTTTTAAATTTCATATTTAAAGTTTTTATTTAACCTTTTGTTATTTTATAGACACCCATGAAATGACAAAAACAGAACCAAGCTGGAATAAAGATGATCCTATTATTTATGCATCCACTGTGTTTTCATATTTAATATTTATTTGACAGAGACTGTCATCACCTGGGCATCCGAAACAGTTTTGACCATCAGCGTCTGCTGAAGTTTGCTCGAGTC
>NW_015736256.1:0-357 GCF_001515625.1 Sinocyclocheilus rhinocerous
TTATAGATAAGAACTATAACAATTTATTTATAAAATAAAAAAGAAATTCAAATAAAAATGTCGTTCGGTTGTATTAATGTCAACTAATGCTAACAGATACACCTTTTGATTTTAAAAAAGCATTAATAAATGTTGAAATTAACATTAACTAGAATGATAAATGATAGAGAAATATTGTTAGTTAGTTTCTGTTGACAGAATTATTGTAAATATTACATTTTAAAAGAAATATTATAATTATATTTTATTTTATGTATTTTATTTTTTAAATTTAACTAAGCTAAACCTAAATCTATTGAAAAAATTTTTTATTAAAAAATAAAAAACTTAAAATAAATACAAATTATAAATGTTGCA
>NW_015736257.1:0-357 GCF_001515625.1 Sinocyclocheilus rhinocerous
CGGAGTAGGGAACTCAGGGGGCCATGGTGGATCAGACAGTTCGGGGCGCCATGGCAGATCAGGCAGACTAGGAGGCCATGGCGGAGCAGGCAGACTAGGAAGCTATGGCGGAGCAGGGGACTGAGGAGGCCATTGAGGATGAGGCAGTTCAGGAGGCCATGACGGAGTAGACAGTTCAGGAGGCCATGGTGGAGTAGGGAACTCAGGGGGCCATGGCGGATCAGACAGACTAGGAGGCCATGGCGGAGCAGACAGTTCAGAAGGCCATGGTGGAGCAGACAGTTCAGAAGGCCATGGCGGAGTAGACCGTTGAGAAGGCCATGGCGGAGTAGGGAACTCAGGAGGCCATGGCTGGAC
>NW_015736258.1:0-357 GCF_001515625.1 Sinocyclocheilus rhinocerous
TGGTGATCTGCTGTATATGAATGCCCCAGGATATTATCTAAAAAAAACTTGATCCTGTTTTTCATAGTGTTTTAAGTTTTATTACTGGTTGTAGTTATCGAACACATCATTGTACTTTATATGAGAAGGCTGAGTTAACATCGTTGTATACCCGAAGAAGTTTTAATTGGTATTGATTTATTTATAAGACTATTTGTGGTCTAACTCCATCTTATTTGTCTCTGAGTTTTTCTAAATCAAAGGTACGCTACAAACTACGCTCAAACGATCTGTTATATTTTTAAAGTCCCTCGGGTTCGAACAGAGCTAGGGAAAAAGGGTTTTGGATATAATGCTACTTTGGCATGGAATAATCTA
>NW_015736259.1:0-357 GCF_001515625.1 Sinocyclocheilus rhinocerous
TAGTCTCATTGGTTGGAAAAGAGCCTGAAATAAAAGCACTTGTCCATTAAATATAACATGTGACTCTCTTGATAATCTCTTTGTCTATAAATCCTTTGTGTGGATGATTCAACATCTCAGGAAGAGACTCATTATGAACTGAAGTACTGGCCAAATTTGTGCTAGTTTAACGTGATTTATAATTTAATAATGCACACACTGCGTTCTCAAAATGCTAGAGCTTCTAAGAATGAAGAAAATGTTATGAATGCTATGAAACAGCAAACTGACAAATGTGAAATACAAACATATGAGTTCTCTATGTCAGCTAATGCAGTTATTTTAATCTCAGAATGCCATAACACTTATACTGTATAA
>NW_015736260.1:0-357 GCF_001515625.1 Sinocyclocheilus rhinocerous
GCCGAGCTCCCCCTAGCTCCCCCGTAGTTCGCACCCTGAGTGTGAATCAAACTTTGCACCAACAATTGTGTTTATCATTCTAGATTTTCTCAGTAGTTTGTTTCCTGCCCTCATCTCTCAAGGGTACTGTGACCATGAGGCACTGTTGTTGTTTTTTCCAGGCCCAGGGTTCATTCTCCCCCCTGGCCCCATCACGGCCACTCAATTCCCACGCTGCCGTCCTGGACTCTTCGGTCGAGCTGCTCTCCGCTCTCAGCCCAGAGGAGAGGGAGCTGCTGGCGGCGGTGACCGAGCGGGGCTACCCTCTCCGTACGGCCATCATCGCCCTCCAGAAAACTGGCCAGCAGAGTCCAGAGC
>NW_015736261.1:0-357 GCF_001515625.1 Sinocyclocheilus rhinocerous
AAAATTGTAGTGTAATAGTAGGGAGTGGTCAATCACTTGTACTTGACAGCAAGCTGTGTAACAACAACACTGAAATTATAAATACATCTGTTCTCATACATACCTCTGCGATGATACTCGTCAAGGCCAAGGTGGTTTTGTCCACCTTGTGCCTTTTCAAGCACTCAGGAACACTCCGAATTTTTTGGAACGTTTTCAGAAGAAGCTTGTACCTGTGTGTAACTTGTTCCGGAGTAGTCACTAGAGAAAAAAAAAACAGGGTCACTGTTAAAACAATGGGATATTCCAGAAAGCAAGATTAACTGACCATCATTGATTATCCCACACCTTGCTTAATCAAGGTATGTCAGTTGCAAA
>NW_015736262.1:0-357 GCF_001515625.1 Sinocyclocheilus rhinocerous
TCATATTGGCTAGGCATGTATAAAATGTATGTCAACTTACCTTATTTGCCTGTTTAAAAAAACAAGGTAATACTTTTTTTCGTTGGCTTTGTCTACAAGACTACAAGAACCCTAAAATAACCAAAATGGAACGTTTCCCTAAAGTCATATTTGGAACGTATAGGGTTGCCACCCGTCCCTTAAAATACGGAATCATCCCGCATTTGAGAATTAAATAGCACGTCCCGTTTTGAATCAAAACGGCAGGGCCGTTTCTAGCCATTTTGACGCCCTAGGCAAAATCCCCATTAGCGCCACCCCCCCATCCCACTCCCAAACAAGAAAATATAAGATTACATACAACGAAACATGTAACGA
>NW_015736263.1:0-357 GCF_001515625.1 Sinocyclocheilus rhinocerous
CACACACACACTCACACACACACACACACACACAGGCAGACGTGATGGCAGACAAGCGCTAGCACTGCTAGAATAGATTCAGTCTTATAGCAGAGGGAGAGACCTTCACATTAATTGCTGTGAAATTTATCAGCATACTGCAGCAAGTAAGGAAATGAATTGATCAGAAAATCAATGGCTTACTCCAGCTCTGGTATAAATGTAGCTAATGCTTAAAATCCCCTGCAAATCTGCTGAGAATAGCGCGTGGGGGGAGGACGGAAGCGGAGGAGAGAGGCTCATCAATCATGAGCGCGTGACACACAATGAAACCTGACCACAGCCCGGGATGTTTTAATACAGCATCCATTAAAGCCC
>NW_015736264.1:0-357 GCF_001515625.1 Sinocyclocheilus rhinocerous
CACCACTCCAGTCCAGCAGTTAATGTCTTGAGAAGTGAAAAGCTGAGTGTTTGTAAGAAACAAATCTATCGTTAAGATGTTATTACCTTCAAACCATTGCTTCTTGCCAAAGAGTCACAATTTAAAGATGAAAACAGTTGATAAAAGTGAGAGGACAACAGATGATGGACATTTTCACTGGAGGAAATGCTATTGTAGATTGTGGTTTCAAGTTAAAATGCCAAACAGTGGATTTGTTTCTTACAAACATGCAGCTTTTGGCTTTGCAAGACTTTAATTGATGGACTGGAGTGGTGTGGATTATTGTGATGCTTTTGGGGAAGTCGTGGCCTAATGGTTAGAGAGTCGGACTTGTAA
>NW_015736265.1:0-357 GCF_001515625.1 Sinocyclocheilus rhinocerous
TTAAAAAAAGTCCATAGACATGTTGTGTGAACTACCTATTCAAAGACTTGTTTTCCGAACAATAACCCCCCTTTTCCTGATTCAGTGTTAAAAAAAGTCTGTTCCTCAACTCTTTTCCTCCCAAGATGTCATATCTACATTTCCTGTTCTTACTTGCAGTTATCTTGTGCTTTTGTTCCAGGACTCCTGCCGAGCAGAGGGTTATTGAAACAGGGTCTGATGGACAAGACCCTCAAAAACAAGAGTGGTTCACCAAATACTTCTCTTTCTGAGGTCCCACAAACCTTCAGCCATATCTGTCCCAACATTTTTAGAACAAGCTCACCAAAGTCTCCTTTTTCTGCATAATTACACTCA
>NW_015736266.1:0-357 GCF_001515625.1 Sinocyclocheilus rhinocerous
GTTACAGCAAGAGGTACATTCTCAGACAAATCTTCCACCTGCCAAACCAGACGATGTGGCCCCTGTTCTTTCTTTCTTTTATCATCAGACCTACAGTTAAAAGCAAACACTTAAAGATAAGACATTTTAGTAATAATCTTCAGTTCAGTAAAAGCAACCAAAACATATAGTATCTTAATCTTACCAAGCAACGAATGATGTCAGTGTTTCTCTCTTGTGGCATTCTAGTACAGTGCTGAGGTCAGCTTTGTTGGTGATGAAGCCAGATACATGTTTTTTTTTAATTTTCAGGACTTTAAAACAAGCTGGGAGCCAATCTGTGCAACAACAAAAAACTGCTTTATATATAAAAAGTAT
>NW_015736267.1:0-357 GCF_001515625.1 Sinocyclocheilus rhinocerous
TATAAACCTTGATGCATAGAAATGAAACTCTTAATTCTTTCAGTTAGAGTTAAACATGGAATAGTTTAGCCTTTTTGCTTTAAAACAACTAATACGTAAGCATTTTAATAAATAAAAACAATTAACCTTTTTTTGGTTAACAAATAAAATTACTCTGCAAAATATCTGAATAACAAAAAAAGCTTAAGAAAAGTGAAGTTTTAAGCAACTTTTATAAATGTGCCAGAAGAAAATATTACTGGTGCATCTTGAGATAAAACAATGGAACTTAAGTATTTTAAGGTATGTCAGTGCAAGTTTCTTTCAGTTAAAAGTCTGGGACTAGGCTTAAGCCTTGTCTGTGAAACCAGGGGTACA
>NW_015736268.1:0-357 GCF_001515625.1 Sinocyclocheilus rhinocerous
CTGAATTATGTACGGGACTAAGCTATTCGCATCCAAAGCCATATCTAAGACACTCACATTCTTACAATTAAATTTTGGATGTGTGTCTCTAACTCTGAAATCTCCTCTGTCAGCCTAACTATTTCCTTGCATTTATCACATGTGAATCTCTCACTGCTGACGGAGAAGGCTACACTATACATGTGGCAAGCAGAGCAAGTGACAATAACAGGAGAAGAAGCCATGAATCACCTTGATTGCTGAATGATTCCGACTTAACACAGTTGTTTGATGAACTTGTGAAAAACGGAGCGGCAGAATGAGAAAAGAAACGGTAGGCACGAATTACAAGCTAACAGGCTAATGGAATACTAACAC
>NW_015736269.1:0-357 GCF_001515625.1 Sinocyclocheilus rhinocerous
TGCTCATATTTCTTAAGATACAGTGTAACCTAAATGTGATCTTAATTAATCAACATTGGTACATCTTTGGAAAATAGTTGGCAACAAAGCAGGATTTGTCATGCATGAGCTGAAATATACAGCAGTTTTGTTGATCTAAACTATGTTTTCGATTTTCTCTTTAGATGCTGTCATCAACACAACCAGTACAAAAATATTGGAGACCATGTCAAAATACTTCAAATATGCAGCAGAGAGGATGCGTGGTGGTGGCTGTAAGAAGACTCTTCCTTTTGTGGAAGGTGAAAAGGGCAATGAAATGTGTTTGTTTCCTTATAGTTTTGTGTTTTATGTTGAACAAGAAGTTACTTGATTCAA
>NW_015736270.1:0-357 GCF_001515625.1 Sinocyclocheilus rhinocerous
TGGATAAATTTCTTTTATCTTTTCTTTTCTAAAGAATAATGGTATATAGCCTAATGGTAAATAATGGTTGTCATTATTATTATTAGTAGTAGTACAGTTCATGTTCAAATTAATTTAATGTTCTTGATATCTGGGGTTCCATATTATCATATTTAATAACAATGTTTTTAATAATAATTTTTTATAAACATGTATAAATAAAAATTTAATAATAATAAGAAAAAGAGGAATAATTTTTAAAAATAATGATCAATTTCAAATTATATTTATCATCAGAGTATTTTTACAGCATGTTATTACTGGTTTCAAATTTTAAGATACATTTATGAACTGTTTATGAAATCATACAAGTAGGAA
>NW_015736271.1:0-357 GCF_001515625.1 Sinocyclocheilus rhinocerous
TTAATACAATTTAATTTAACCATTAATAAGGAGTCCAGAAAAAAATAAAATAAATAAATACCCCCCCAAAGCCGTAAACCTAGGGGAAGCACTGTATTATATATAATTAAAAATGATCATGACATTGTCTGGTTTAAGGGAGGACCTCACTGGTGTTACATTGTCCTCATTTGTAAGTCGTTTTGGATAAATCTGCTAAATGTAAATGGTAAGATGTTTTCAGCTGCACTGCATGTGTTCAGATGGTGTGCTTGTTGCACAAAAGCCGACATATGGCTTCATCCAAATGTATTGGTTCACTTCTCTCGTTTGGCTCAAATCCAAAATGTTCTCAGATCGGCGATTTGGTTTCCCAAC
>NW_015736272.1:0-357 GCF_001515625.1 Sinocyclocheilus rhinocerous
CTGTGAAAGCTCTTCCGTCTATATGGAGCTGAATGAAGTAACGGATCTCTCCATTGCACGAGACACCGAGAATGAATCGCATTACTCGCTGATGAAAAATTCATGCAAATATATTATCTGGAGGAATAAGAGCCCAGAAAATAGGGAGGGATTGTCAGAAATGAATCACCTGTGTCGAGGCAAAAAATGGAGCTTAAACAATAAGATGAAGGAGCAGACGGCATCATTGATATCAGTGCATGTGTCTGCACTTCAACGGCTTTGAGATGTTAGGAGTGAACAATACTGTAGATGTTTTGTTTTGAATATTTCTGAAATAAGTCTCTTCTGCTCATCAAGGCTGCATTTATTTGATCA
>NW_015736273.1:0-357 GCF_001515625.1 Sinocyclocheilus rhinocerous
TTTTTACACTTTCTGCACTCAATAGTAAGTAGATTTGGTAAAAAATAGAATTGTTTTAAAGCATAAAAAAACACAAAATGACTCAAATCAATAGAGTCATAGTGAATAAAATGGTTTTCTCTTTCAAATTTGCATGGATTCCATGGGCAAAGTGTATCAGGCTATATAATTTCTAGTACAGAATATGAATATTATTTAAATATAAATTTATTTTTGAAGTTTCTATTGCCGTTTAATGATAAAATAATAATGATATTAATAATAATAATAATAATTGGTAGTAGTAGTATGTTGCTTTGCTGCTTAGGGAATAGGGTTTACTTGTGCACATGTGTTTAATCATTTCATAAAAATGGC
>NW_015736274.1:0-357 GCF_001515625.1 Sinocyclocheilus rhinocerous
TTGTGCGACAGCGCTTGCCGCTGTTGTTTGGGAATTTGTCCAGAAGGAGCTCATCTTGTTCCCCTAAAAACATCAACAACCGTCAGACGGAATCCATCTGGATAGACGCGAAAACGGCGCAACAGATAGTTGTTTGTCAGGAAAGGCCGTTTCTCTTGTTACAGCTGACATCATTTAAACGGCGCATTCATATATAAATGGAGGGGACGCAAGAAATTCACGGTGAATCCCGGAGACAGAATGCACGGCCTGGACCGAGCTACGCTATGGAGAAAAGGGGCGCCGTGGACTCTGTCCCGGAGGACTGGTGTGACAGCGGGCTAGACTCCTTAAGCGGGGTCGGACTCGGTTTTGAGG
>NW_015736275.1:0-357 GCF_001515625.1 Sinocyclocheilus rhinocerous
TGAAGCCTCCAAAAGGCTTTCAGAGCAGCAGGGGGCTTCTCAACCAAGCATCACATTGAACAGAGATGTCTTCATGGCCACAAAGAGTTTGCTCCTCCTGTCCCCAAGCAGGCTTCAATGACAGAATCTGCAGAGAGCGAATTTCCTCTGTTTTCTATTACCACCACAATCTCTCTGTTCTGATTGAAAAACAATGGCTAAAATAATTATTGATGTTTATCAATCAGAGGAAACTATCATTTCAACAGCTAATTAGATTAAAAATATTACTTTAACTTTAACTAAATGCAAAGAAAATTATGGAATGCAAATTATGCAATGAAACATAAAATAACAAAATAATATCAAAATAAAATA
>NW_015736276.1:0-357 GCF_001515625.1 Sinocyclocheilus rhinocerous
GTGTTTAAAATTGTGGATAATTTTATCGACAAGGATAATATTTAGATTTACATTTTTTAGGGCTTAAAGCAAGAATTCCAAAGAAGCGCCCTGTGGCCAATTTTAACAAACATTGGTACACATACACGTTTTCACATGATGTATGAATATATACATTTTTGTAACAGTATGCCATTCGGATTTGACGTTAGTAGCCACTGAATTTTGATTGACTACTGGTGGCCATGTTTCTATGGAAACATTAGGAGGGGTGGCCTAGTTTTCTAACACATGGATTAGAAGGCTTTATGTGAATATTGTGACCACTTTAACAGTAGCCCACATAAAAAGTTATTTACACTGAACCTGTAGATCCTC
>NW_015736277.1:0-357 GCF_001515625.1 Sinocyclocheilus rhinocerous
TCAGGCTATATTAAACATATTCTTATGGCAGGTTTTGAACTCACTGAAATGGGAATATGAAATTTCAGTGATGTTTAAAGTGGTCATGACAATCTTGAAACTGTGGTGAGGCAATTGCTATTGGTTGAAAATGTTCTCATGAACTGCTGTTTCATTAAGTGTTCGGACTTTTTTGTGCTCTCAGAAGTCACTGGAAAAGACCAGACACTCACAGGGTTTTGGACTGGCTGCAAGATGTCTCCTTGTACGGTGGAAAGTTCCCCATGTGAGCTTCCCAGATTGGTAATTTTTGTTGTAACTTTTGTAGGAAATACAGATGCTCTCCAGTTCTAATGAGGTAATGAGGGAACACAGAAA
>NW_015736278.1:0-356 GCF_001515625.1 Sinocyclocheilus rhinocerous
AGATAGATAGATAGATAGATAGATAGATAGATCTGATCTCACCCTGCTGAATGTCCTTCATCTCCAGATGGAGGCTGGATATTAATATTCCCACGGCCTGAGAGCGTTTCCCATCCAGCAGCTTGATGATCTACGAGAAGAAACACACAATTAAACACCTCAATATCACATCAAAATACCAATAATGAGTATTAGAACACTGTGAAGTAATCTACACATCTCATTTAATAATGTGCTTCATGAGGTAACATGTAAGTTTAATTAAGTTCTTAGTTCTATTTTTGAAAGTAATTAAGTTTTATTCATCAAGGATGCATTAAACTGATCAAAAGTGACAGTAGAGACATTTATAATGT
>NW_015736279.1:0-357 GCF_001515625.1 Sinocyclocheilus rhinocerous
TGTCTATGGATGGCCGCAGGCACGAGAACGGGCAGAGCTGGCATGACGGATGCAGGGACTGTTACTGCCATGCTGGGAGAGAAATGTGTGCCCTTATTTCTTGCCCGGTTCCCCCCTGTGATAACCCCACCATCCGACCCGGCCACTGCTGCCCCACCTGTCCAGGTGAGCCAACATTGCAACATACTTACATTACGATCTCCGTTGATACTTCAAGATGGATTTTACATGTTAAAATATTTATTATGTCTTTCAGAAGAGTCCAGTTCCCATAAACCGGAGCTGAGTGAGGCGTCCGTGTGTTTGGCTCCGGGTGGAGAGTACTTTGTGGAGGGAGAGACGTGGAACATTGACTCC
>NW_015736280.1:0-357 GCF_001515625.1 Sinocyclocheilus rhinocerous
ATAAAACAGGAAATAATATCACAGAGATGCCCACTGACTTACTGTGCGTCAAGGTTAGCAAGTCTCTTAAAATATCAGGTAATTTGACCTTTTTATTAAGGTTAATTCAGGCTGTAAAATGGTGTGACTTCCCCAAAATGCAATATTTATGAATTAATAATTAATATTTCATTTAATATGAATTTTTTTACCTTAAAAATATATTAAAACTTATTGGAATTTTTTTTTACAATGTGTACACTTGCATGCATTCAAGGTGTTCAAGGAAAATGTGACCCTGGACCACAAAACCAGTCATAAGCATCAATTTTCCGAAATTGAGATTTATACATCATCTGAACGCTGAATAAATAAGCT
>NW_015736281.1:0-357 GCF_001515625.1 Sinocyclocheilus rhinocerous
AAATGTAAAAAAATATACATAAAAATAATACATGTCTGAAATAAAGTTCCATAAAAATCCAGAGACTCAGATGTGCAGTAGGTCAATCATTTTATCTGAGGAGAAATTACTACACTGATATCTACTTAGTTATGTGAAATAGTAAAACACAAATTTTAGTGCATTAAATTTAAGAGAAACAATATATTAAAGACACCAAGAATGACTTTAGAACGGCCCTCTCAGTGTCACACTGGAAGATCTGTAAGTGTTCATATTTGACAATGTAAATAAAATAAAAATAAAAAAGTTATCTTACTCCTGTCCTTATCTTTGCTGACATTTAAATGCACTTTAGTGGTGACGTGAGCTCCACAC
>NW_015736282.1:0-357 GCF_001515625.1 Sinocyclocheilus rhinocerous
TGTGCTCTCATAACTCATGATCATTTCACCGCAGGCTATTTCACACCATGAGCAGAAGCCGAGCACACAGAGGAAAACCAGCGCACGCCTCATTGTCCATTCTGAATAGGACTCCACGCTCAACAAGTCCATCTCCCGTTTGCTAAAACCATCGTAACCTCCACGAGCGAATTAATTACAGACCCTCCGCCGAGCTCCGACTAATACAGAATTAATCGCACTCAAAACAGCCAAATTATTTTCCAAAATCCAGACAGAAGAAATTAAACCGCAATTATCATAAAATCCATCATTGTAATGCACATTGTGCTGCGGTGTTTGGATAGGTAATGATTTTCTAATATGCCAATTTGCATA
>NW_015736283.1:0-357 GCF_001515625.1 Sinocyclocheilus rhinocerous
TGTGGTTCCTTTGCCGGGATGCGAAGAAAACTGACTTCATACATCCACTAAAAATAGCAAAACTAAAACAACAGGCAGGGACTTCTTTTAAAAGTCACTGCTAAAATGGTTCAGAAAAGTTAAGCTCTGTAAGCAGATTGGTTTGGTTTCTAATGCAATGACATTCAGACAGTTTTAAGTGTGACTTAAGTGTCTAAAACAGCCCTTTAAGTTTCATGGGTAACTAACTGACTCTTTCAGTCACTGCACTCTCGAGCATGATAATTGTTGTCTACATAAAAGACTGCATAAGTAGTGTGTTTTCCGCACACTATAGGGGGAGGGTGTGTCTAATTTGAGGGTTGACCATATCCTGCA
>NW_015736284.1:0-357 GCF_001515625.1 Sinocyclocheilus rhinocerous
TATGTAGAGGACTATTTATCCTTGAGAGTTTTAGGTTAGTGTGCTAAAGATCGCGCTTTTTTCAAACAGACTTCTTATCCAAGAGCTCCTGGATGGTCAAATGACGCTCAGTAAAGTCCCCAAAGCTATACTCTTCATCAGGAAATATGATTTCCCTCTTCTGAGTATTTGCTTGACCTTTCAGCTCAAAGTTATTTTCGAACTGTTGCAAAACAAACAAAGTGAGATTAGTTTTACAAGTCCCCAAAACCAATGATGTAAATTCACTGAGAATATTATTACACAACGATATACGATATTAATGAGGCTACGATCTATGGATTCATTAGTCATGTCATTTTTCTATTGTTAAAATAC
>NW_015736285.1:0-357 GCF_001515625.1 Sinocyclocheilus rhinocerous
GAGTTAATCTGACAACAATCACAAACGCAGTTTCATTTTGATCACCAGGACTTGGAAGTGCCATGCATACGCTGCAAGTCAGTGAGGAAATGCGGTGATGAATTATCATTGAATAATAATATAAGGCTGTTACAATACATTTATATAAAGCTGCTGATTTCTAACCATGTTATATGTGAATAAATCAACATTTTAAAACTCTTGTTTTCATATGCGTGATTTAGCCTATTTTTAATTAAGAGAAGAATTGAATCTTTATTACTTTGTCGCTTCTATTTTGAGACAGTTGATAGTTGGACTCATTTATTGCAGTGAAATCAGGATGGGCCCTGGACCCTCAAACGTGACGGACTCGCC
>NW_015736286.1:0-357 GCF_001515625.1 Sinocyclocheilus rhinocerous
TTTTGTGTTGCACAGTCTTGCAGAAAGTGCATGGAGGGTGCTTTGCTGTGGTTTAACAGTTGTTCAGATCATCCAGTTCATCTGCTTTTCCATTGCTCTGCCCTGCAGGAAGAGTCTTGAGTGTTGTTTGGTGTGATTGTAGCAATATAATACTGGAGTTTATGGGAAACTCTACCTGCTCATACATTTATTGAGCTTAGCGATTGCTTCATTTCTGGCAGTAAATGGCTAGCAAATTTACTTTTTGTTTTTCTTTCAACTAACATAGTTCCCTTTCGATACCACACTCGTACTGCGTCTGCTAAGACGCTATGGAAAAAGCCTTTTTTCTCCTGAACTGAAGCCTTTTTTCAATCA
>NW_015736287.1:0-357 GCF_001515625.1 Sinocyclocheilus rhinocerous
TAAAAACTGTAGTATCTCAATGATACTAAAATAACACTGGTATGTATATTGTGCACAAACTGTACATTTAATAAGCATATATCTAGATACCCTGCAACATGTGCCAAAATGTGCACTGTACAACATAGCTACACTATATCTCAAAATGCAATGCACTCAACTCAACCTTCCATTTCCAGTCACAATATTTACTATGCAATTTAAACTGAAAAAAAAGCATGTGAAAAGTACTCATACAAAGATTTCAAACAGTAGTATGCCATATTTTTGTCATATGACCTCATTACATGGCATATTTATACATGGCATGTGCTGTCTAGTTAAACACACACACAGACACACACACACACACACACA
>NW_015736288.1:0-357 GCF_001515625.1 Sinocyclocheilus rhinocerous
GTTCTACATCTGCTTAATATTTTAGTATTTGCTTATTTTTGTGTGGAATTTTCATGCTTTCCCTGTGGGAACATGCTGTTCTGTGATTTATTTCCCATTAAACACTATTCAGAGATCAATCACATTACTTCTTTACCTATAACCAAACATGTTAGCAGCCCGCCTCAAATGTTATTATTCCCGTATAACCTGTATTGTTTGTTGGTTTAACCTTTACGCTTACCTATTGTTTTTAATTATGCAAGTAATGAACGAAGCCCCAGATTCATGAAAGTTATTATTATTATTATGGAACTGAGCTTTTTGATGCATTGATATGATACACACATAAGCCTTTGCGAATCATTGTGTGTAGTT
>NW_015736289.1:0-357 GCF_001515625.1 Sinocyclocheilus rhinocerous
CTGGGGATATTGGAAAGCCTCATGAATAATGATGCCGGCTAATTATAAAAGGCAGACGGTGTGTGTTAGCAGGACCTTCGTGGTTTATAGAGATGAACAAGGCTCAGTAGGATCTCAAACTCATTTAGTTGCCCTACTGTCATTTGTTTCTTAGATGCCTGCTGATTTTCTTCATTGTTTGTTTAGGTGGGTGAGTGCCGCACCAGTCCCACGCTCCAGCCATGTGCGTGTGTTTGTACACATCAGCTGCTGCGGGTCAAACAAAGAGGCTCATGTGACTCAGCAGTTGAGGGAATAATGTTCCTCCCCCCACAGGCTCTATTGCTGAGAGACTTTCTCACACCTCTCCATCTGGAC
>NW_015736290.1:0-358 GCF_001515625.1 Sinocyclocheilus rhinocerous
TTTCACTTTGGGAGAACCGTCCCTTTAAGCCATTACTGTATTTCAGCCATACAGTTTCTGTGCTCTGAGCTCAATTAAATTAATTAAACATTCTAGAAAACACAGTGTTTATTATAAAGGGAATCCCTAGGAATTTCAGTTGGAATTGCAGCAACAACAAAAGCACTCTTCTTTTATGCCAAGGGCTTAATTTTATGAATTAAGCCCTTGGCATACTGTGTTTTCTGGTACATGATAAAAAAAAATAGATGATGTCAGAAGGTATAAAAAGAGATTTCCCTCTCTCCTATTTGCTCATTGGGATGGGAAGATGACAGAGAGAAACGTCAGGAAAATAAGTGTAGGGGGAGAGCGAGTG
>NW_015736291.1:0-358 GCF_001515625.1 Sinocyclocheilus rhinocerous
TATCACAGAATATAAGATCTGGCTGATATGAAATGAAAGTAGACTCTTAAAAATAAAGTTTCTTTATTAGCGTCGATTTTATCATGAAGAACCTTTAACATTCATAGAACCATTCCAATGCACAAAAGGTTCTTTACTTTTTAGATTATTAAAATGTTCATATTGGTGGTTCTATAGTATCATAAAAAAATAGTATTGTAAAAAAAAAAAAAAAACCTTATGGAACCTTTATTTTTAGGAGTGTAGGAGCAAAATAAATTAGTGAATGAATTACTTTAGGTGTGCTGTGACCAGAGCTACTGTATCCTGACCGCATGGGAGTTTGTGCACCTCGTTGTGGCTGATCTACCTGCTGGAA
>NW_015736292.1:0-358 GCF_001515625.1 Sinocyclocheilus rhinocerous
AATAAAGTTTGGCCAGATAAGGCTGACAAAAAAAGTACTGTAAAAATACTTAATCGGATGTGAGTGTCTTAGTAATTCACTACTCTCCGTCATAGTGACAATATCCTCAATGTCCTGATAAAAAAAAAAAAGGAAATAGGAATCAGTGATCAGTCAATAACAAAAAGGATTTTGGAGAAGTTGGTTTCTCAACAAACGGCAGATCTCAGTGATTCTTGCAGTTGTTAATTTTTGAAACCATAATCAGGAAGTGATGTATCCACGAAATGATCTCCCCATGAAACCAAACTTAAGGAACTCCACAAAACAGATGCCATGCAACAAAACAATAAAACTCATCTAGAGAAGAGATCTCCAA
>NW_015736293.1:0-358 GCF_001515625.1 Sinocyclocheilus rhinocerous
TTTTTTTTTTTACTGCAGAATGTAACAGAACAGACAAAACAATCTGTATTTTTTATGTTTTTATATTGCTTTTTATATATAAATACATAAGTTTCTCACAATATTATTATCCACTGTCTTTTTGTTCAATAAAAAACACTCCCACAATTAAAAAAAAAAATATTCAGGAGGACAATACAAGTAATTGAAATGGATTCAAATAAGCAACTGAACACTGCCTCAAGCTTCTAAACACAAATGAAATAACGTATTGCTCCAGAGCTGGCATTTTAACCAGTCTCCATCCAATTTACTTTGGTATAAGTAAGTTTTTGAGTTTCATAGACTTTACTGGATCAGTACAAACATTTATTTATAT
>NW_015736294.1:0-357 GCF_001515625.1 Sinocyclocheilus rhinocerous
TAACACCCAAAAAAACTTTAATTTTGATTTCATGGGGACTTTAATTTAAAAAAAACAAACAAAAAAAAACAATCATCAGTTCAACAATTCCGTAGAGATTTTTTAAATTCGTTTTCAGTGGATGCTTGAAAACATTTGGTGAAAATAATCTGCAGCGCGCCTCCTGTCCTGCAGATGTCAGCGATCTTCACCGATGTGCTCCTCTCAGAGGCGCACTCAGCCTCTATCACTCATTTGGCTCCGTTTTATTCACAGGATTTCGCCAGCTCTACATTCCATGTCACTCTGTCCCTCTTACTGAAAATAAACAGTGTCCATGGCTAACTTTTTCCAGACAGTATTACACTTGTACTACAC
>NW_015736295.1:0-357 GCF_001515625.1 Sinocyclocheilus rhinocerous
CCTCACTACACAGAGAGAGAGATAAGGAGAGAGTTAATGCCAATACTATCATACAAGACTAGCATACTCGCATACTAGTATTTTGCAGTATCTGAATTTTCTGTGTGCATTTAACGCCTGGATGACCTACACTACCATTAAAACGTTCATGGTCAGTAAGATTTTAAGACTTTTATTCATCAAGGACACATTAAATTTATCAAAAGTGGCAGTAAAATCATTTATAATATTAAAAAAGACTTCTAATTCAAATAAATGCTGTAGTTTTTTTTACTTTCTATTCATCAACGAATTCTGAAGAAAATATATCAAGGTTTCCACAAAAATATTAAGCAGCACAACTGTTTTCATTGATAA
>NW_015736296.1:0-358 GCF_001515625.1 Sinocyclocheilus rhinocerous
CATTATTATACTGTTGTGAATTATTATAATGCAGCGAGGCAGTTTAAATACTGAATCAAGAATTTGCTTAATAATTGATTTTTGTCCTCGTAGTGCACCTTTAAACAATACTATAATAAAAATAAAATAATTACTGTAGTAAGTTATAAAGTATCATACGTACTGTTGCTCACCACTAACTCAACATCATGACTCCATTTCTGATAGTTTCCACATGTGTATTCCCCATCATCCTCTCTGCTGAGTTTCTTGATAAACACTGTGAAGAATTTGCTGTTTTCATCGTCATACAGAGCGAATCTCTCATTATTAACCCAGCGGTGCTGAGTCTCAGTACTGATGCCAGGTGTACAGCCCC
>NW_015736297.1:0-357 GCF_001515625.1 Sinocyclocheilus rhinocerous
TCCTTCATATGAGCGCACTTAAAAACGAAAGTGAAAGTAGAGCAAAATAAGCCACTAATAAATATAACAAATATCTGGACACTGTGCTTGAAATGTTTATGTTTAAAGGTAAACATTAACTGACCAATATTCCAGAAAACGCATTAAAAAGAGATTTATAGCTGCTTGCGTCTGCTGTTCAGTTCAGTTTGAAAAGTTGTTGAAGTAACTTCAGTAATATGATCTGCAGTTGTGCTGTTGTGAGGACAGTTCACTATATTGTACTTATATTATTGGGAATGTAATGTATGTTACCTCATACGTAATTCCCCAGGAACTGCTTCCGTTTACAACAGTGAGCGCAAGCTAGATTCAAGT